>NC_081157.1:1901926-2201926 GCF_012432095.1 Onychostoma macrolepis
TGGTAAAGGCTCATTTTTGCTGCTCATGTAAATTGAAATACATGTTATTAGAATTTCTTCAGAAGGGCAGATGATTAGATTTGGTCTTCCATTAAACATTCCACTTGGCAGTTCTCTCTGAATATTACTTGTTTTCTCATCCTGTGATGAATCACCCTCATATTCACTTTTGGCCAAAATTTCAAGAAGACATCCAAGACCTCTGACATCAAGGCAGTCTGGCAGGAAATTCTTCATGTCTCGCATGTAAGCATTCCAAATCATACATAGTTTTTCTGACCCATTAGCATGCTTCAACTGACTTGCCAAGTTATCAGATAATAGGCATGGCTCCTCTGTATTCAAATCATTTTCAACAAATGTTTGAAATTCTAAGTCATCATTTTGCTCATAATTAATTTTGCTCATTTTGTGCCAAGCTTGTGTCACATCCAAAAAGGAGCAATTAGGTTTGATAAAGGAGAGCATCACAAGAACTTGATCTTTCATATCAGTCACATTTTTCTGGGTGAGCTGACTGCACAGGTAGACCACCTGTTCAGAGGTGAAATAGTTTAAGTAATAATACTGAGATCTCTGCTTGTCCATAAAAGCCTTCCAGAAGTTAAGACAGCTCTCCATTTTCTTACAGACTTCTGGCAACTGTTCTGTGACTTCACCTTTCACCATGACACTAACATCATTTCCTAAGTGGGTGTCCATAATGATGCATGCTTCCTTATTTTTACATGTGACCTTTGCCTCCCATTCTCTGAACAATGGATTGCCAGCAACAAACAAATCCATATATGCAGAGGCCAACCTCTGTACACTTGTAAAGACCTGGAAAGAGTAAAAAAGTTCATTACAATAGCTATGGTGAAATTTAGAATTAAAAAGCTGAAAAGGTGGAAAGTAACCTCTGCAAATCGATTGACTTCACGCTGACCCTGATCTCCTTTGCCCGACATTAGCATTAATTTATTCTGAAGTTCCCTGAGGTCTTCGAATGAATAAATGCGTGTCTCACAGCCCTCATCATGCTCTTCTGTAATATGTAACTTCAGAATACCTTCCAAGCATAACTGAAAAAACAATAATCAAGTGTAGTGTTAGTTCTGGCAGGTCACATTAGTCAAGCTCGCGTCACCTGACTCTCAGCTGATCCACGTCTACCTATAGGGATACGACACCTATCACAGCATCCATATATAAAGTCCTTCAGTGTTATCAACAGTTTTCGTGTTGCTCAATAGCTAATTAAATGGCAAATTCGGCATGCAAAACCCTATCATATCACTAGAATTGTGCAAATGGGAATTTAGTGAGAGGAAGTGGTTCCCCTCATGGACTTCACTTCAGATTCAATCAAGTTCATGAACTTGGAAATGTGAATTAGTCACATTGATCATAAGCTGCCTGATTTGGAAGTGACCAAGTTAGCATTGCTTCTCGCATCGCTGCATTATTGACATGGACTCCATGAGTTAAACTAATGTGATTGACTCAAGAATAAGTTCATATGGGATCTGCACTCCCTGCATCAAGAAGGATATCAAGAAATCAAGCATCCATGTCACAGCGGGCTATGTTTCACAATCCATTCATCCATGAATGTCTACACAAAGTTAAGCTAAGTTCCTTTTTAATGCTCTTAGGTTATTGGCAACATGCTTGTTGCTAAGGCTATCCATGTTGCTGGGCTCTGCTCCTGCAAGGCTTATGCGATCATACTGGCAATGTGCGTTATTGTTTGTTGTCATTGGTAACATGCTCGTTGCTGCAACATGCTTGCTTTAACCTATCATGTCAAGTCACCTTTATTTTTATAGCAGTATACAGCGGAAAAAACGGTCACGGTGCAAATGGAATCATTTCCGCTGTGCTGCAGCTCCTAAGAGAAATGGTAAACAGTTGTTCAGTTTAAGTTAGTTCAGCGTTGATTCCGTTCAAGTATCGGACACATTTGTTCTATATAGCTGTATTGGGAACATGCTTGTTCTTAAGGCTTCTGGTTTTTGTTGGAAACATGCTTGTTCTAAACGCTATCAGGTTGTTATTGTGAAAGTTGTTGCATAAGCTTTTCAGGTATTGGCAAAATACTCGTTAGGTCATCTGGTTAAGCATCTTACACTGCAAAAAAATAGCTCATCTTACTTAGTATTTTTGTCTTGTTTCTAGTCAAAATATCTAAAAATTCTTATAATCAAGATACTTTTACTAGATAAGCAAAATGACTCAATTTAGTTTTTTCCTTCCTGGAAACGAGACTAAATATCTTAAGTGCATTTTGCTTAAAACGAGTAAAATTATCTGCCAGTGGGGTAAGTAAAATACTCTTGTTTTAAGAATATTTTACTTACCCCACTGGCAGATAAACCAGCTGCCATTTTCATACCCCCTCATTTTTCCAGCAAGGACCTTTATCAAGATAACCAGGTCTCCATCAGCTGCTAAACTGCCTTAACACAGCTTAAACCAGCTAGAAACCTGACTTTCTCTAAGATCCTTGACCAAAATCTACCAGTCTAAGTGCTGAGCCAGGTGCCCACCAAGCAGAACTCCAGCTGGTCAACCACCTAAACCAGCTTGAATCAACTAAAAACCAGTTAGCACCGGTTATTAGGGCCCGAGCACCGATGGTGTGAGGACCCTATTGGAATTGCTCCGTTTCTTCTTCTCCAAAGTGAATCGCATTTTTGAGGGCCTAAACATGCTCCAAAACTCATGAAACTTTGCACACGGGTCAGAACTGGCGAAAATTTACATCTGATATGGGTTTCAGAAGTGGGTGTGGCAAAATGGCTCAATGGCTCAATAGCTCCATTTTCAATGGAAAATTTCAACGGAGTGCGCCTCGAGCTACGGTTTACATACATGCACGAAAATTGGCACACACGTGTAACACACCATTACCTACAAAAAAGTATTCTGGTACAAAATCCAAAACACCACAGGAAGTTTATGCCATATCCAGGCCTTGCACTTTGACAAACTCCTCCTACAGTTTTAATCGGATCATCTTCAAATTTGGTGAGGGTTATCATAAGGCCTTTGTGACATTAAATTGCCAAGATCTTGAGTTTTCGTCAAGGCGCGTGTCCTTGGCGGCCTGAAAGTTTCATGTTTCACCATGAAACAGGAAGTTGCTGTAACTCAGGCAAGCAATGTCCGATCTGCCCCAAACTTCACACGTTTGATAGGTGTTCTGGCCTGAACACATCTACATGCCAAGATTCAGTTATAGTCATAGCGCCACCTACTGTCAATAGGAAGTGACATGTTTAACACTGTGATGCACTATTAGATACACAGTAAAATATGCCATTGTGTGCTAAACATGTTTCAAACATACTCAAGCATGCTATTAACATCATCAAACAGGAAGTTGTTGTAACTCATGCATACAATGTCCAATCTGCCTCAAACTTCACATGTTTAATTACAGTCCTGGCCTGAAGACATCTACATGCTCTTATTCGGTTATAGTTATAGCGCCACCTACTGGCAACAGGAAGGGACATGTTAACACTGTGATGCACTTTTAGCAACACAGTAAAGTATGCCATTGTGTGCTAAACATGCTAGAAATATGCTCAAACATGCTAGCAACACTTACTAATTGTAAAAGCATGCTATTAATACCATGACACAGGAAGTTGTTGTAACTCATGCATACAATGCCCAATCTGCCCAAACTTCACACGTTTTATAATAGTCCTGGCCTGAACACATCTTAAGGCCAATATTCAGTTATAATCATACCGCCACATGCTGGCAACAGCAAATGACTTGTTTTACACTAACTTTAACATGCAATGTCCGATCTACCCCACACTTCACTTGTTTGGTAGACATCTACATGCCAATATTCAGTTATAATCATAGCACCACCTGTTGGCAGCAGGAAATTTGGCACATATAAATGACTTTGACATATTCCTCCTATATTTAGCACTTTAAAAGCATATTGCCCGCTGTTCGCTGTTTTCCTATGGTCACTAGGTGGCGGTGAGCCAGGGTGTGAGGGCCCTTTCATCGCTGCTTGCAGCTTTAATTTTATTTGTTTAACGAAATTTCTGCATGCATCACCTGAGTCTATTTGAACTTAAATAGTAATGACAAACCTTCTTTTGATTTTGTACACTAATAATGTAGACGCCGTTCATGTTGATAGCTGATGCCAGAGACAGAGATGAGGTTTCCACTGACCCATGGCTGTCCTTGACTGTCTTTAACCATTCTAAGTGTCTTGCAGAGTCACGCTGAAATCAGAGAAAGTGTTGATGAACAATAATGTGAGAAATCCTGCTTTCTTTTTCTGGTTGTAAAAGCAGATTCTCTCACCAATTTCTTTGGGAGGTTGGGGTCATTGTCAAATGCCTTCCACAGTTTCTTCAGCATCTCTTTAAAATGCTTGAAGTCAGCATCTGGCTTCAAATCATAGAGCATTGAGGAGTAGCCAAAAACTGCATCATGAAAACAGGCCACACGATCCACTTCCAAATCATTCTCTCCAGCAGAGATGGAAGCCAAATCCACAAAGACAGTCAACTCATTGATGTCTGAAGTGATAAAGAGGAATAACATTTGCTTACAAAAGAACATAAAAAAAAATGAAATCACATTCAAGTACCAGTTCAAACAAACATTTATTTACCTCTAAGAGCCTCTTTAATCCACATAATAAAATTCTTTCTGAGGCCGAGCTCTTGAAGGCACAGTCTACGGTGTTCTGTAATATCCACAAGCACAATTTTTGCCTGCACCAACTCATTGTCAATCCTGTCAAGATGCTCCTTTTTAAAATCCAAGTGTGTCTGAAGTAAAGAAAGCATTGTGGGTTTACCACATTCCTTAATTTTAAAAAATGCACTTATGATGGCAAAAAATGTATGACTTACAGTAACAAGTAACTTCTCCAAGACGTGAAAGTCTCCTTGTGGGCAAAGCATCTCTTTGACCATCTTGACCACCTGAGCTGACTCTATTGCCAGATGAAGCTCATGGTACTGCTCAATCTGATGGATTCTTGTCTGGACCCAACCTTGGTCATCACAGCGATCCAGCTTGCATACGATTGCAACTTCTTCTGCCAGTTTTTCATATTTTCCCTTGTAGGCACTGAATGTCACATCAATATTTTCAAAAGTGATGGTGCCATCTTTAAGCCCTGTGTATATGTTTTTGTAGGCATTGTGGCATGGTTTAAATATGTCACGTTGAAGCTTTTTGGGTGTGATAACCAAATCGCCTGCTGGAGGAATTGCTTCATTATCTTTAGCAAACTTTGTTGCCTCATTCTTCCAACACATTTTGAAGATGTAGCTGTCTTTGAAGGTGTTTAGGACCTCTGCCATAGATCGAACATCATCTTCAAGCTCAAAGTAGTTGACTACAATTGATTTTGCAGAGCGAATTTGATTTAATAAATGAACGTCCAAAAACTTGTCCAGGTTCATCTCATCAATGTCAATATGGCGTTTGTCTTCCAACCCTTCAAAATCAACTGGAAATGGAACACATTTTGTATTAAAATCATTGTGTAAAAGCAATCTGTTATTGTCATGTGTTGAAAAGAAAGCTTATACCCCTCGCATGTTTCTGTAGATTGCGGCACATTGTAATGAGAGCATCCACCAGTGATAACTCATGATAAATAGCATTCACCTCCTCTTGTCTACAGTCAAGTAGCCTCTTCATGGCTTTGGTGTCCATGTCTTTTGAATTTTCACAAAAACAGTCTGGAAAAAACAATAATATCATGACTCCTCTCATTATAGTTTGTAAAAGTGTCAGTTCTCAAATGTAAGGTATTTTACCTAAATTAAGCAGCTCAAAGAAAGCGCTACTCTTTTGCAAGATGTGATTGAGTAGCTTTATCTTTATTTTCCCTGTAACAAGCTGATTTGAAATGTTTTTGAATAATGAGAATGCCATGTCAAATTTCTTTTTAGCATCTTCAGAAAGTTGATTGATCAGTTTTTCATCAGCACCTATACAGAAAAGCAAACAAAAAGATATTACATACATTTAAACACTATATATAAATACTGTATATCCATCACTGTTTCTGTCTCAGATTGGTAAGAATTAACATAGGATTGCTATTCACTATGCAGAGGGAAACCATGTAATACCATGAAGCTCAAAGATATTCTTAGCTGCTGTCCAGCCCAGTAGATGTTTGAGAACAACTTCTTCATTCTCCAGATATGTTCCTTTGCTGTCTCTTGGCCAGGAATTTAGGATGATGGTAGACACAAGAGATTTAATCTTCCAGTTTATGCGGAATTTATTCAATCTCTCAAAAAGTTGCCTTTCAGATTTAGCCTGTTAAAAAAAGTTTGTTTTTCATCTTATTAAAAGGAATAGAACTTGGCAAAAATATTGAGAAATCATGCAGACCACTGATTAATGTATAGCTCAAACACTGCAACTCCAAATGAACAGCAAACTCTACATCACATCCATTTCCATTTTTTTTTTTTTATAATGAAATTGAGCACTGGGGTTAATTAAAAAAAAAACCTTGCCTTTCCAATGGGCTAGATTTCATGGTTGCAGTCATCAAAGAATGAGAGAAAAATAATTAAAATAATTCTTACAGTATTCAGAGGAGCAAATTTCTCATATGTACGTATTTGTAATTTAAATTGAATTCAACATATTAACCTAAATGTCAAGACTGTGAACCTGTGATTAAGTTTACTGTAAACAGTACTGTATGCTATTCAGATTATTGAACAACAGTGTGAATTATTATTAGGGTTGTCAATATATAAATTTTTTTAATCAGAATTAACCACACCCTTTTGTGAATTTGAAATAAAAGCATGTTTTGGGCGTCAGTATGCCCTTTAATAAATCACCGGAGAATGCAAACTAAAATGAGAGTCCTAAAACATTTACATGCAATGAAAGGTTGCATATCATATTTCAAAATGTTGCACTCTACATATTTTAGTCTGGCATTATAGTTTGGGAAAAGTTCAACAAGTGAATGTGTACAAGTTTATATCACAGTAACACTAATAAAGTAAAAGCTTTCCTGTAGCTCAAATAGTAGAGCATGGCGCTAGCAACGGCAAGATCATGGGTTCGATTCCCAGGGAAAGCAAGAGCTGATAAAATGTAAAAACTGTAACTTGAATGCAATGTAAGTCGCTTTGGATAAAAGCGTCTGCTAAATATGTAAATGTAAATGTAAAAAAAATTAATGACTCATCAGAATGAGATCAACCGCTTGGTTTGAGTTCTTTCTAGAACCAGGAAATATGACCATATTAGCCCGGTTTTGTCAACACTCCACTGGCTCCCTATCAAACATCGGATAGATTTTTAAATCTTGTTAATTACTTATAAAGCCCTGAATGGTTTAGCTCCTCAGTACTTGAGCGAGCTCTTATCACATTATAGTCCTCCACGTCCACTGCGTTCTCAAAACTCCGGCCGTTTGATAATACCTAGAATATCAAAATCGACTGCGAGCGGCAGATCCTTTTCCTATTTAGCACCCAAACTCTGGAACAATCTACCTAACACTGTTCGGGAGGCAGACACACTCTGTCAGTTTAAATCTAGATTAAAGACCCATCTCTTTATCGTGGCGTACACATAACACACTAATACGCTTCTAATATTCAAATCTGTTAAAGGATTGTTAGGCTGCATTAATTAGGTCAACCAGAACCGGGAACACTTCCCATAACACACGATGTACTCGCTACATCATAAGAAGAATGACAACTACGCTAATATTAGTCTGTTTCTTTTTTAGGTCACCGTAGCCACCCGATCCAGTCCGTATCCGATCAGATGGTGGATCAGCACCTAGAGATGACCTCTACAGCCCTGAACGTCAGCGGAGACCAGGACAACTAGATAAGCCCCAGAGACAGATCCCTAGTCAGGACCTCGTCACCTAGACAGCCATCGGGACAAGATCTCGGGAACCAGATGAGTCCTCGGCACAAACGGCTGTTTCGTCTGGTCAGAGGAGAACTGACCCCCGACTGAGCCTGGTTTCTCCCAAGGTTTTTTTCTCCATTCTGTCACTGATGGAGTTTTGGTTCCTTGCCGCTGTCGCCTCTGGCTTGCTTAGTTGGGGACACTTAATTTCCAGCGATATCATCAACTTGATTGCACAGACACTATTTAAACTTAACTGAGCTGGACAATGACATCATTGAATTCAATAAGGAAATGCCTTTAACTGAAAATTTGTGTTTAATCTTGTCATTTTACATTATTGAGACACTATTTTCCTATTTTGATATTGGAAAGTTGCTTTCACACAATCTGTATTGTTAAAAGCACTATATAAATAAAGGTGACTTGACTTGACTTGGTTTCGCGTGGATGATTATCTTAGCGCGCGATGTGCGTGGGCATGATCACATTATAGGTGAGCTCAGACGGGAAAGACTGGACCTCTTGTTGGTTTCATACGGATTATTTTATCAGAGAATATTTGTTTTCGACATGACTTACTTCATTTATGCTTTCTTTAAATATACTGTATTTCTCATGTCATTTTCGTTCATTTTAGTGACTCGTTTCAGGAAGATATTCACGGAGACTGGGAATGCAGAAAGCGTACCCTATTTGTTTTCTTTATTTTACAAAACCAAAAAAAAAGGAAAAGTTTTGTTGATATTGGGAGTGAATCAGGGTATACAAATAATAATCAATTCTCTCACCAGTTCCAAGGCTCTTGCGCAGGGTCCAGAAGCCCGCTGGCTTTTTTTCTTCCGGTCCAGAGGAGAGCATGTTACTTGGCCGCTCGATTTCAGAGAAATTAGTGACAGAGTTGAGGCAGATGTTGTGAGTGAGCCTGCCTCCTCCCCAGCACTCGTATATGAGGAGTTGCTGGATGTCATTACTTGAGCCACAGCTATAGGCTGAATTTAACCTGATCGATGGAATAAAAGGAACATGCTCTAGGCAGACTAGAAAAGCCGTTCATGTTGGGTCATTAACATTCATCTCCCGCAAGCCTTCCATTACTTCCAGACCTCCACAATGAAGTGTTGAGGTCTTGGGAGAAACCATTTTCAGCCAGAGTGTTCTCACCCAGCAGTTTGAACTATACTTAACATCAGAGGGTCGAAGGAACAAGGGTGCAGTGAGAAAGCGATTAGTCAGTGGACACGGCAAGAGCACGCAAGTGTTTTGCTTAATACCGGTTTTCTGTTTCTGTCATTTAGAATAAATATTTGCTAGTAGGGAAGATTAATTCACTTCTTATCGTATTTAAAATGTTATGTTGACTAAACACATTGGTTGCAGTTAGTTGTAATTAGTATACAGTGAGGAAAATAAGTATTTGAACACCCTGCTATTTTGCAAGTTCTCCCACTTAGAAATCATGGAGGAGTCTGAAATTGTCATTGTAGGTGCATGTCCACTGTGAGAGACGTAATCTAAAAAAAAAAAATCCAGAAATCACAATGTATGATTTTTTAACTATTTATTTGTATGATACAGCTGCAAATAAGTATTTGAACACCTGTCTATCAGCTAGAATTCTGACCCTCAAAGACCTGTTAGTCTGCCTTTAAAATGTCCACCTCCACTCCATTTATTATCCTAAATTAGATGCACCTGTTTCAGGTCGTTAGCTGCATAAAGACACCTGTCCACCCCATACAATCAGTAAGAATCCAACTACTAACATGGCCAAGACCAAAGAGCCGTCCAAAGACACTAGAGACAAAATTGTACACCTCCACAAGGCTGGAAAGGGCTACGGGAAATTGCCAAGCAGCTTGGTGAAAAAAGGTCCACTGTTGGAGCAATCATTAGAAAATGGAAGAAGCTAAACATGACTGTCAATCTCCCTCGGACTGGGGCTCCATGCAAGATCTCACCTCGTGGGGTCTCAATGATCCTAAGAAAGGTGAGAAATCAGCCCAGAACTACACGGGAGGAGCTGGTCAATGACCTGAAAAGAGCTGGGACCACCGTTTCCAAGGTTACTGTTGGTAATACACTAAGGCGTCATGGTTTGAAATCATGCATGGCACGGAAGGTTCCCCTGCTTAAACCAGCACATGTCCAGGCCCGACTTAAGTTTGCCAATGACCATTTGGATGATCCAGAGGAGTCATGGGAGAAAGTCATGTGGTCAGATGAGACCAAAATAGAACTTTTGGTCATAATTCCACTAACGTGTTTGGAGGAAGAAGAATGATGAGTACCATCCCTACTGTGAAGCATGGGGTGGTAGCATCATGATTTGGGGTGTTTTTCTGCACATGGGACAGGCGACTGCACTGTATTAAGGAGAGGATGACCGGGGCCATGTATTGCGATATTTTGGGGAACAACCTCCTTCCCTCAGTTAGAGCATTGAAGATGGGTCGAGGCTGGGTCTTCCAACATGACAATGACCCGAAGCACACAGCCAGGATAACCAAGGAGTGGCTCTGTAAGAAGCATATCAAGGTTCTGGCGTGGCCTAGCCAGTCTCAGACCTAAACCCAATAGAGAATCTTTGGAGGAGCTCAAACTCCGTGTTTCTCAGCGACAGGCCAGAAACCTGACTGATCTAGAGAAGATCTGTGTGGAGGTGGGCCAAAATCCCTCCTGCAGTGTGTGCAAACCTGGTGAAAAACTACAGGAAACGTTTGACCTCTGTAATTGCAAACAAAGGCTACTGTACCAAATATTAACATTGATTTTCTCATGTGTTCAAATACTTATTTGCAGCTGTATCATTCAAATAAATAGTTAAAAAATCATACATTGTGATTTCTGGATTTTTTTTTTTAGATTATGTCTCTCACAGTGGACATGCACCTACGATGACAATTTCAGACTCCTCCCTGATTTCTAAGTGGGAGAACTTGCAAAATAGCAGGGTGTTCAAATACTTATTTTCCTCACTGTATATACATTTTTGCTACCTGTTAATTTGTGCTCAAGTGGCAAACTGTACCACAGTAGTTTTGATTTTAAGCCATTCACTTGAAATCAACTATAGGCTTTACTGTGCTAATTAGAAAAGCATCGACAGTTGTATCCACTCTAGTTGATTAAGCTGTATATTTAAGTTGAGTCGGTTCGCTGGCACGGAAGCGTCAGCCTTCGTGTTCAGCTCTCCTTGTGTGAAGACTCTTACTGCGTCACTCCACCGAGCCAACTACAACAAGGCACTTAAGTATCTTTTTTTTTTCTCTTTTTTCCTTTCTGCACACCCTTCTTTCCCAAATCTATCATGCGTTTCGAAACTATATCGGTTCTCTTTCAACAATGCTCTAACATCAAACGCAGATGGCAACACAATCTTGCTAACCTGCACCTTTCTCTTTTTCTGTGGGTCTCTGGAACTGTCAGCTGTCATCAAAGCAGACTACATTTCAGCCATTGCTTCTCAGTCTATTCTTAGTATCTTGGGCTTGACTGAGACCTGGATTCATCCAGAAGACTCAGCAACCCCTGCTGCTCTCTCTAACAACTTATCTTTCTCTCATTTCTAATAACTGGAAATACTCAACCCACTCTTCAATATGCAACAGTACTTATTTTGAATCTCATGATTATATGGTAACAGCTCCTGTAAAACTCCAAATTGTAGTAATTTTTCATCCTCCTGGTCAACTGTGCACATTTATTGAGGAGCTGGATGGGCTGCTGTCCTCATTCCCTGAAAATGGCAGTCCACTTGTAGTCTTTGGTGACTTCAAGATCCATTGAACCCTTACGCTGCAGACTTCCACTCACTCCTAGCTTCATTCAATCTCAACTGGCTGACCACAAGCACACTTAAATCAGGCAACCAGCTCAACTTAATTTACACCTGCAATTGTATTGCAGACAACATTTTGGTAAAACCTCTACACATCTTTCTCATCATTTCTTTATTACATTTAAATTACATCTTATTGCCAATATGCCACCAAGCCCTCTACCAGTTACTTTTAGGTGAAACCTACGCACCCTCTCATCTATCCTCCTTAGTGTCATCCTCTCTTCCCTCACCCATCCATTTCTCATCTCTAGAGTTTCATCTCTTAGACTTATAAAATAACATAAACATATATAAATAACAAAAAGAGTGCCAAATTTTTGAAGTATTATGACAACTTTTCTAAAAGGATGTAATTTTATTTTTGTACTTGTATTTATAGATAATACCATAATTTGATGCACGCAAATACAGAATATTTGTTTTCTGTTCTTATTTTTATGATTGGTCTTTGTTGGAATGTCTCGCTTCCCTGTTTCTGTATGTTTCTACAAGTTTTGCAATTTTTTTTTTTTTTTTTTTTTTAAATTCTCATCTCTGGATGTAAATACTGCATTATGGCCAAACATCTCCACTTTGGTCTCGTCTATTCAAAGGACATTTTTCTAGAAGTCTTATGGTTTGTTCAGATGCAACTTTGCAAACCTAAACCGTGCTGCCATGTTTTTTTTAGACTGAAGAGGTTTTCTTCTGCCAAGCCTTCCAAACATGCCATACTTGTCCCCTATTTTTCAAATTGTACTGTCATGTACTTAATCATTTAATATGTTAACTGAGGCCTGTAGAGTCTGTGGTGAAGTTCTTGGGTTGTCTGCCATTTCTCTGAGCGTTACTCGGTCTGATCTTGGGGTGAATTTGCTGGGATGTCCACTCCTGGTAGGACTGGTGTCTGTTTTGAATGTCTTCCACTTGTGAATAAACTTCCTCACTGTAGAATGATGGACTTCTAATTGTTTGGAAATGGTCGTATTACTCTTCCCAGATTGATGGCAGCAAGAATTGCTTCTCTAAGATCATTGCTGATGTCTTACGTCCTTGGCATTGTGTTAACACACACCTGAAAGCTCCAGACCAGCAAACTGCCAAAATTTCTGCTTTTATGGAGGTGCTCACACTTGCTGATGATCAGTTAATCAAAGGCATTTGATCAGCAGTGCCTGACTACTACTTACCCTCTTACCCTCCTATGTTAACAGTAAGGGTTTCCTAACTTTGTCACACATGGCTTTTCCATCTTGGCTTTATTTTTGTTAAATAAATAATGACACAGTGTAATATGTCATGTGTTGTTGCTCATCTGAGGTTTTATTTTCCAAATTTGAAGACCTGCCAAGGACCAGATAACTTTTTTTTTTTAAATTATGTCCTGATACGGAAAAGCATGGAATTCAATAGGGTGTCCTAACTTTTTCACACGACTGTATATGTACTCTCTCCTCCAGGCCAGCACGTGCTACCCCTTCTAACCCCTGGCTGTCTGATATTCTTCGTGAACGTCAGTCCAAACTCAGGGTAGCAGAGTGAAGATGGCACAAATCAAAAGATCCGTCAGACCTGAGTATCAGTCTTTGCTTTCATCTTTCTCTGCTGAAGTCCATACTGCCAAATCTTCTTATTTCCATAAGATCAACAACGCTTCAGACACACATAATCTCTTCAAAACAATCAATTCTCTCCTCTGTCCCCCTCCACCACCTCTTTAACAGCAGATGATTTTGCTAAATTCTTTACAGACAAGTAAAGAATTTAGTATTTCCTTCTGCACCCCTCACTGAGACAGAAGTAAACTTCTAAAATTCTCCTTTACAGCCATCCTACAACCTGCCCTCTAGACCCAATCCCCTCACACCTTCTCCAAGCAATCTCTCCTACACTCTTACCTGCACTCACACACATCATCAACACATCTCTTCTCACAGGCATTTTCCCCACTGCATTCAAGCAGGCTCGGGTAACCCCACTGCTCAAAAAACATACATCAAACACTTCACTTGTAGAAAGTTACAGACCCGTCTCTCTCCTTTCATTCATAGCAAACACTTGAACGAGTTGTTCTCAACCAGGTATCATTATTTCTTTCACAGAGTAACCAAATGGACATTAACCAATCAAGTTTCAGAGGTGGCTATTCAACTGAGACTGCAATACTGTCAGTCACCGAAGCCTTGTGGATTGCGAAAGCTGATTCCAAATCATCAGTTCTCATTCTGCTGGATCTGTCTGCCACTTTTGACACTGAATCGTAATCAAATGCATGTAATTCACACACACAACTTTAATCTCTCTCTCTCTCATAATGGCCATATTTGAGAAAAAAAGTTGAGTAATTTGCATCACTGGATATAGCATTTAACATTTCTATCATAAAACAGTTGACTAATATTAAAATGATTTGCATCTTTCATCTTACCTCGCTCTCTTTCAACATTAAATTGAGGCTTCGCTCTGGAATTTGCCCTCTGCTTCTGTGAGCGGTAAACCCGCCTACTTTTATTTGGCTGGCCACCTGAATTATTTTGACATTATTGAGTGCTGTTAGACCGCTGATCTGAAGCTCCTTGTATGCGCAGCAGTCGAGCGAATGATTTCTCACATTTTAATAGTATTTATAGCTCCTAACAGGCTACATAACTATGAGGAATGATTACCTTTTATGTTGGCATATCTCCTGCAAGGGCTTTGCATATTTGACTAAGCAGCAGCTCACTATAAAGGTCTGACCCCTTGCTGCTTGGAACAACAGTGGCAAAAATTATGGTTACACTTTATTTTGATAGTTCACTTTAGACATTCTACTAACTATAAGTAACTTTGTAACAAAATGTCAACTACATATCAACTAATTATCGTTAATTTGCAACTACATGTGTACTAACTCTCAGTAGGGTAAGTTTAGGGTTAGTAGAATAAGTTGACATATACTTGCAAAGTTTCTCATAGTCAGTATGTTGTGGACCCATCAAAATAAAGTGTTAGAAGATATTAAGCAGACAGTCTACTAATACTCTAATGACTGCTAGTTGACATGTAGTTGCAAAGTTACTTACTGTTAGTAGAATGTCTAAAGTGGACTATCAAAATAAAGTGTTACCAAAATTATCAGTGCGAGGATGATGACTTATGTTAGCACTGCTGTGGCTCTTAGCAGTGATTTTTAAGGCTATTTTTAAATCACTGCATTAAGTTAGCGTGTACGGAATACACCTCTTTGTGGCCTACCTGTATATACGTACGCTATAGCAGTGCTGCCGCTTACATACTCAAGTCTTTAAACATTAGAATAACAATGGTGACACTGCCGTTCTCTTAGTATCTTGGTGACTGGGTTGCATTTTCTGCCATGGCAGTAATAGGCATTTTGGTTGACTGTCTACTAGGGGTGTGACAAGGTCTCGTAGCACAAGATCTTGTGATATTAAAATATGACAAGATTTCTCGTCAAGGTGAAAAGCTGTCTCGTGATATCACCATGACGGAATCTGAGGGTGAAATTAGCATAGAAGATGCCACCGCTATGTTTACATTACAATACAGTGCCCACCATGGCACTTATTATAGAAATAAAAACCATTTAATTAAGTTTAATAACGATGGCTTCATTTCTAAACTGAAAGCGTTTGCTCTGCTCGTCCAGCACGAGCTGCAGAGTTGCACGCAGTGCAGCGGGAATCAGAGTTCACTGATCATAGACTGAGTAAGATGAGATGACTGACAAGAGGAGGAATGTACACTAATAGTACAATTTTAATGTTTTGACATTTTCAAACTAATAGAGTATTTTTTGTGGAACAAAGTATTAATGGCTGGTAAAACATCCATGCATTTAAAGCTTCAAGCTAGCATGCAGCTAGCTAGAAACTAAATTCTGCAGTTATAAAAAGGCGAAATAATTCTTATACTGGACTAGGTTTTGGACCCAATTTCATCTTATTAAATGATCTAATATACAGAATGTGTCTATGCTGCTATATGACTCATGTTGTCAGTGAGAACAAAGTGAAAGACCTTTACCTGGCATATTGCGGTAACAGCCTGGAGAGCACACTTCTCCACGCTACCCACCAATAAAGGCTGGGAGACATTAAGTTCCTCAATCTTTGAGCAATAAACCTCAATTTGGTCCAGATGAACTTCCTAATAAGATAAAAAAAAATAGTTTTGTATTTGTACAAATACAGAAAACAGACATTGAAATATGTCAGTGAGGGTTGACAGTTGTCTAGGTCATTATTAAGGTATAATTCACCCAAAAATGAAAATGACCCCATGATTTACTCACGCTCAAGCCATCCTAGGTTTGAGAGCGAGTAAATCATGGGGTAATTTTCATTTTTGGGTGAACGATCCCTTTAAATGTTACACTCAAGTCACATTTAGTGCAGTTCAACCAGATACAAATCTCAGTTGCTTACAATGATTTGTCTCAAGCATTTTAGTGGATTTGAAATGTAAAAGAAGGCTGTGTTTAGTCAAAATTCTGAGATTTGATGCCACTTGAATGAACTTATAAAGCAACAAAGAAATGCTTAACTAGAATAAATTAGACACTAGGGATGGAAATGTAACCATTTGCATTCAGCTTTTGAACCAAATAACAATTCCAGGTCCTTAACAAATTTAAGTCTTGATTCCCTTTATAATTTTGAGGCAGCCCCCCCATCCATAATAATCAATCCTATATACTAGGGATGCACTGAAATTAAAATTCTAGGCCGAAACCGAAAATTCTGGATGCACTTGGCCGACAAACAAAAATGCCTTTTATAATTATTTATTATATTATTAAATAATATAAAATAATTTAAGACTTTTAATCATTTCAATGATACAGAATTAAAAAATACAAGCCAATAAAATAACACTTATTGAAAGTAAAACAATAAAATAGAACAGAAAATATATTAATATTAAATATCAATATATTATTTTTATTCAGTTCTATGAAACAGAATCAGATTTAACTGATTTTTTTTTTTTTTTTTTTAATAATCCAAATAATATATATAGTTCTACAAAGCTATTATTATCAGAGCATGCGAGCAAAGCACACGAGAGTGTCGTTTTACCAGTGTTGCCCAGTACAGTACGGAATGCACATTCATAGAGTGGAATATTGAGCGGAGCATCACACAACGGAAAATGCCATTTTCCAAAATGCCAAAAACCGAAAGTGCCATTTCCAGCCAATAATTTTGGGTGGCCGAAATTTCGGAGAATACCTACTACAGGTGCTGGTCATATAATTAGAATATCATCAAAAAGTTGATTTATTTCACTAATTCCATTCAAAAAGTGAAACTTGTATATTATATTCATTCATTACACTCAGACTGATATATTTCAAATGTTTATTTCTTTTAATTTTGATGATTATAACTGACAACTAAGGGAAATCCCAAATTCAGTATCTCAGAAAATTAGAATATTACTTAAGACCAATACAAAGAAAGGATTTTTAGAAATCTTGGCCAACTGAAAAGTATGAACATGAAAAGTATGAGCATGTACAGCACTCAATACTTAGTTGGGGCTCCTTTTGCCTGAATTACTGCAGCAATGCGGCGTGGCATGGAGTCGATCAGTCTGTGGCACTGCTCAGGTGTTATGAGAGCCCAGGTTGCTCTGATAGTGGCCTTCAGCTCTTCTGCATTGTTGGGTCTGGCATATCGCATCTTCCTCTTCACAATACCCCATAGATTTTCTATGGGGTTAAGGTCAAGCGAGTTTGCTGGCCAATTAAGAACAGGGATACCATGGTCCTTAAACCAGATACTGGTTGCTTTGGCACTGTGTGCAGGTGCCAAGTCCTGTTGGAAAATGAAATCAGCATCTCCATAAAGTTGGTCAGCAGCAGGAAGCATGAAGTGCTCTAAAACTTCCTGGTACACGGCTGCGTTGACCTCGGACCTCAGAAAACACAGTGGACCAACACCAGCAGATGACATGGCAGCCCAAATCATCACTGACTGTGGAAACTTCACACTGGACTTCAAGCAACATGGATTCTGTGCCTCCACTCTTCCTCCAGACTCTGGGACCTTGATTTCCAAATGAAATGTAAAATTTACTTTCATCTGAAAAGAGGACTTTGGACCACTGAGCAACAGTCCAGTTCTTTTTCTCCACAGCCCAGGTAAGACGCTTCTGACGTTGTCTCTGGTTCAGAAGTGGCTTGGTAGCCCTTTTCCTGAAGACGTCTGAGCGTGGTGACTCTTGATGCACTGACTCCAGCTTCAGTTCTCTCCTTGTGAAGCTCTCACAAGTGTTTGAATCAGCTTTGTTTGACAGTATTCTCAAGCTTGCAGTCATCCCTGTTGCTTGTGCACCTTTTCCTACCCAAATTCTTCCTTCCAGTCAACTTTGCATTTAATATGCTTTGATACAGCACTCTGTAAACAGCCACACCTTTCAGTAATGACCCTCTGTGACTTACCCTCTTTGTGGAGGGCGTCAATGTTCATCTTCTGGATCATTGCCAAGTCAGCAGTCTTCTCCATTAATGTGGTTTCAAAGAACAAGAGATACCCGGAATTTATACTGTAGGGATGGTCATTAATTGAAGCTCAAATGTAAATATTCTAATTTTCTGAGATACTGAATTTGGGATTTTCCTTAGTTGTCAGTTATAATCATCAAAATTAAAAGAAATAAACATTTGAAATATATCAGTCTGTGAGTATTGAATGAATATAATATACAAGTTTCACTTTTTGAATGGAATTAGTGAAATAAATCAACTTTTTGATGATATTCTAATTGTATGACCAGCACCTGTATATAGTAATTAGACAGATTGGCAAACTTACTTTAAATTTTGTACTGTCATTTTTAAAAAGTAT
The DNA here is from genome assembly GCF_012432095.1 of Onychostoma macrolepis. Taxonomy (NCBI): domain Eukaryota; kingdom Metazoa; phylum Chordata; class Actinopteri; order Cypriniformes; family Cyprinidae; genus Onychostoma; species Onychostoma macrolepis. The sequence goes on from NC_081157.1 coordinate 1,920,497, forward strand.
TTAAAAATAAATGAATGACTTGAAAATAAGACGCTTGAAAACCAAAGAATGTGCAGAACCTGAAAGAATTTTTTAGCAACAGTGTGCAGCTTCTTAAAGGGGTCATGAACTGACTGTTTTTTTTATTTTGCACTGTTCTCTGAGGTGCACTTATAAATGTTATCAAGATTTTTACATAAAAAACATAATAATTTAGAAGTAATAGACTATTTTCTGTCCTGTTTTGATCCCCCTCATCAGAATGCTCTGTTTGAATAGGCGTGGTGGATTGTAGACTTGTGTATGTTTCTCATTCCTCGTAGATGGACGCTGCTGTGGTTAAAATTTAGGTTAAAAACACATAAATACTCAGTACACATCAAACTATCTGTAATAACAGACAAAACAATAGTGACCACGTAATAAAACAGTTACTCACACTTGTGTGGTGTGACATTACTGGCACAGCATCGTATTTTAGTCTCAGTCTTTCTGAAAATCCTGCGTCGAATTGTGCCTTGTTTGTAAACGAATCCATGGTAAAATTACGGTTCGGTACGTACCTCGGTTTTGACATCACAGTTTGGTACGGTTTTGGTACAGCAGGGGGAAAAACTAAACTTTTTTTTTTTTTTTTTTCATTAAATAGTGGTTTACTGAACAAATTGCTCTTTCTTTAAATAAATTCAATTAGAATTAAATTTTCTTAGGGATAAAAATCTACCTCAGCTTATGCTTTAATCTATAGGGAGCCCTTTTACATTACTACAGTATATGGTTACAATGAACAACAGAGCCCAAACTTAAATTCATTTACTATTTATTTTTAAATATAATAATCAACACTCAACTTAAAGTATGCAAAACATGTAAATTGCACATAATGCAGTTTTTAAATTAACTTCTAAATTCTAAAAATTCTAGGCTATTTGTTGTTGAAATATTAATTTACACAGTGGCTCTCATAACTGGTTTCGTAACAGATTTATTTGAGCATGCATTAAATAATTAAAGACATCACTAACAGATAAAGCAAAATGTAATGAGTAGGCTATATAATGTAATATTTTGTGAAATGCTCTTCTCTAGACCTTTATAGCGAACTATCGAGCTGTAGACACTGAAGACTTGCCTGAGGTAAATGAAATGCTACGTGACATTTTGTTTACAAGCTGTTTTATTGACGTCTTTCCGCAGTTGAAACACTTATTGAGCAATTATATGAGGCATGAGATGTTCATTCATGTTTATTTCGCATTAAAACTAGTAGTAAAGAGGAAGCGATGATCACTCATGCTCCGCGCTGCCATTTGAACTGAGGCGTTTATACATCGATCTGTCGCGCCACATCAAGGAGGGTCAAAACAGCATTTATTGTTTGAATTTCCTGAATAAAATGGACATAATTTGAAAGATGAAACTGCGTTTCTTATCAAAAGTAACAGTATATAAAACTGGAAGTTTCAAATGAAGTTCCACTTGTGCAGTGGTTAAAACAATGCTGTATTTGTTTGGTAGACATGCGTACCGAAAATTTTCGATGTGAATACGTGTACCATTACACCCCTAGAGGTGAACAAAGGACCAAGTTCTCACTGATGCGGTGTGGATCTTCATTAAAAATAAAGTTCATCCACTTTTTCCTAATGTTGGGATCAGAAAGAAGGTGACGCAAAGACACAACTTGGCACTGAACAGCGTCTTGTTGTCTTCAGAGCATCTTTATTGTTTGGTTTCTGACCTGCTTTGCCTCTCTCTCACTGTGTAAATTTACACTACATGCGTGAATGGGTGGGTGAGGCTAAACAGGCAGTGATGTAGAATCAGTGGGCGGGGCTAAACAGGCAGTGATGTAGAATCAGTGGGCGGGGCTAAACAGGCAGTGATGTAGAATCAATGGGCGGGGCTAAACAGGCCGTGATGTAGAAGCAGGTGTTCTTCTGTGGAGGCGGAGTTTAGCCACACTATTACATCATAGAGTGGCACATTCCACAAGCTGTCGTTTTGGCAGATTGGCTTCAAGCTGTTTTTAGACTAACGAGAAAGTTTTGAGTTCTGAAACTTACAGGATGTTTTCATAGTACAATGACCTCTTATATGTCAAAAGATCAAGGGAATTTTGGTTTCTCAGTTCATGACCCTCACCATTGATAATTTTCCAGCCTTAAGTGTTTCTACTGTAGTACGGTAGGAGGTGCTATTAGATATCTGAAAGAGTACTAAACATCTGGATCAAAACACGGAAAAGTAGCAGCAGAAACAAGCGACCGCATATGTAAAACTAATGTGATCATCAAACATTAAAGAGCATATAAATCAAAACTGCCTAACATTACTGAATGAAATGTCAATCCAGGAAGTGGTTTGGGACTGTGACGCTTTGGATGTGTTCTATTCCTTCTATGTTTTGATCATCCGATATATGTTTTTTTTTTTTATCCTCAAAGTGACAGTAGCTGTGGCATTTTATAATTCACCAAGGACCACCGTTTCAGCTAAAAATAATCTTTACTATTCTACTCAAGAAAAAAAGTTACCCAAATCTTGGATGGCCTAGGGGGTGAGTAAAGGGATAGTTCAACCAAAAAGGAAAATTTGCTGTTAGTTTACTCACCATCAGGTCATCCAAGATGTAGGTGACCTTTTTTCTGCAGTAGAACAGTAAAGAAGATTTTTAGCTTAAACTGTGCTCCTTGGCAATTCATACAATGCACATCTCTGGCTGTCATTTTTTGAGCATCAAAAAACATATACAGCGAAGCCCAAATCAATACCCGCGGTATCTGACAATACATTGAGGTCTTATGAAGCGAAACGATCGGTCTGTGCAAGAAACTGAACATAATTTACAACATTATCTTTAATCCACAGCCTGGGTACATGGTTCTCAGTGCGTTCGTGACTGTCTGGAGCGCAATCTTCCTCTGTCACATAATTACGTATGCATTGTTTGTTTACAACGGAGTGAAGACTCGTGTGCAAACTGAGAGAGATGACCAAGAACACACGTGAGCTGACGCTGTTTGTTTACAATGAACAGTGAGAACGCAAGTGTTTTATTGTTAATCAAAATAATACTTACCTGTGCTTATCCTGGATGCTGGAACCAATCTTCCTCCATCTATCTCAGTTCTCACACACATTCTCACTCTACTTTGTAAACAAACAGCATCAACTCATGTGTGTTCTATTCATTTTCCAATGATTAATGCAATCTGATGAGCATTAGCTGCTTCCAGCACTCTCTGGCTGTTTTCTCTCTACCGTGATCACTGTTCTGACTCATAGGAAGCACATTCGTTGTTCATGTGTCACTCATATTACATATTCATAATCCACTCTGTCTCTTCCGATGATGAAATTCCATTATACTTTCAAGTCCTGTTCTGTATACAAAATAGGGCTGGGCGGTATATCGAGTTTGTACGATATATCGATATATTCTTAATAAGCGATATGGTATGGAGCAATACCGTTAATATCGATATAAGTAGTTTGATACGAGCGCATCTGAAAAAATATCTAGGGAGGACACAGACTGAATTGCTGCGGAGAAAGTGCATAATACAATTTGTTCTAAACATGTGACAAGCTTTATATGAAGGGCTTTAAAAAAACTGGTAAGATATAACTTACTAGCCTATTGTTTATCGTTTCAATTTAAAGCGACTCTGACTGAAAGGCTGCGTGTGCCGCTGACAGACGCTGTTTAATGTGTTTGAGACGTTCTGTTTTCCTTAATGCATAACTTACATTTCACAGGTATATTCTCCATCTGTAAATGTTAGAAAGCCATGGAAATATTTCCATTTTGCAGTCCATTGTGCATGAGCTTTTGCTTTGCGATTCTCCACTAAACCTCAAAGATTTCACTCAGAACGAGTGCCGCCGCGCGCTTGCGCACCATACAGACAGAGCGCAATAACTCTGACTAAAATATACATTTTGCTGAAATATTTGTAGTTGGACAATAAATGTGACATATGTAGAATTTTAAACCTACAAGTAAGTGTATTTGTATGATAGCACTAACTGTAAAGTGTAATGGGGTAATCAAAATAGCCTTTTTACTCAATTAGTCTGTGCTTTTTTATTGTTTTCATTTTTAGTTTAGTAAATTTAACTTCTGCTTTAAAAGCATTATTTTTGTTTTAGATTGCAATGTCACAATGTTAGAATGTAATGTGATTTTAACCCTTTTTGCACATAATATATGCCTACATGCTTACATTCACTATTTGTTTAATCGAAATACAAAATACCGAGATATATACCGTATACCGCAAATCAGCCAAAAAATACAGAGATAAGAATTTTTGCTCATATCGCCCAGCCCTAATACAAAACCAGAGAAATTCAATGGTGATTTAAAGTGAGCGTTTTGAGTAAAACCATTCTATTCATTTCAATTGTCTTATGTGTGAGTATGTGCGTCATTATGCTACAGAGGAAAATTGTGCTCCAAACAGTCGTGAACACACTGAACCATTTGTCCAGGCTGTGGATTAAAGATAATGTTGTAAATTATGTTCAGTTTCTTGCACAGAACGATCGTTTCGCTTCATAAGACCTCAATGTATTGTCAGATACCACGGGTATTGATTTGAACTTCTCTGTATATGTTTTTTGATGCTCAAAAACCGGCAGCCACAGATGTGCATTGTATAAATTGCCAAGGAGCACAGATTCAGCGAAAAAATCTTCTTTACTGTTCTACTGCAGAAAAAAAGTCTTGGATGGCCTGAGGGTGAGTAAATTAACAGCAAATTTTAATTTTTCTGTGAAAATTGATTCTGAAAAGCAATCTTCTGCTGTGACTGATTCAGTAGTGGTGCAGGAACACTGTGAGTATTTTAATATAGTATTCTATTGTATAACATTGACTGAATCGAAAACCATGCAGTGTGATTATTAATATGTTAGAAAGTACACACAAATAAAAAATACTGGACCAGTAAAAATACTTTACTCCCAATCCTACTAGACACACACACTATGGAATTTTATGATAAATACCTGTTGATATTTTCCCTCAAAGTCCTGTGTGAAAGTCTCTCTCCATTCTTTAGTGAAGTCCTTACTTATGAAATCTATGGTAATAATATTATTCCACATCTGTAAAGCAAAACAAGCACAAATATTATAATAAACTATATAGATATAGATAAATCTACCATTGGATAGTTTGCATGTACATAATTGCTCCGCTTACCTCAATCTCTGGAGTGAAGCTGACAGTTGATAAATAGCTTTTTTTCAATAGTTTGGCTCTGAAAGTTTGTCCAATCCATGCTCTGATAGTTTGCTTGGCATCACTGAGTAACTCATAAGTCTTCTCAGAAAAAGAGTCTGTTTGTTGTGTAGTCTTAGGGATGAACAAATGTCAGATAAATTGAGCAATTTTCTTCTGAACATGTAGTGGTTTTAACAGTTACTTAAGACAAAGATAAGATTATTTCAGCATGGAATACCTGGGCAAAGTCTGATACAGAGGCCACAAGGTTCATGCAAGCAACAGGAATATCAGTTTTCCTGTCTTTTTTGCAGATCTTCTCTAGAAGTTTGTAAGCTGCTTGTATGCACTGAATGCCATAATCCTCATTCAGACACCTACAACAGTAATGAAAGGCAGTTAACCATTGCACACTGATAGGGTTATTGCATTTTTCATCTAGCTATAACATATAGCTATGCTTTAAAAAATTGACTCCATCGGGCACTGCAAACTAGACTTTAAGTTCTTGAATGCCGGTGCTTTGTTTACAGATACTGCGATAGACGGTGTTGGCGGTGATACTGGTGTTAAGCTGCAACACCGGTTACGCCACTTGCCCACCGTCACTCACCGTCATTTTGATTTTTTTAATAGTAATAAAAATCATTTAGTTCAGTTATAGAATAGACACTACAATTAAAACTGAACGCGGCTGCTCAATGCAGCACACCGAACGAACGACAGTCGCGCGTCACAGATCAGATTTCATTTATCACGTGAGGAGAGTGAGTCGAGCTGACAAGAACCCACATAGCAAATGGACTTGGCCCAAATGTGGCCTCAAGCTGGCACTGCTGACCTCCTGTTGGCAATGGCATGTACCCATTCAGCCAGAGCTGGGCCATGTGTGGCAATGATGGCACGGCGTGGATCACGGCAAACAATATGAGGGCCGATTGTGACCCAGATCAGGCAGTGACCTGACAGCATATTATGAGACCCATGAAAAACAAGATAAATAAAATATGATAAAATGATCACAGAAATTTTAATGAAATGTAGTATTGTTTAAATTTAATCTTTGAAATGACAAGTCAAAACAGAATCATTTCAAAATTAAGCAAATCAGTCAACTGCATTAAACTAAACTTAATTATAATTTGATTATATTTTATATTATTATTCTCAGTAATAATCTTAGAATCCTTAGAGAGAGAGAGAGCGAGAGAGAGAGATCATTTAACCATTATCATGTACTATTTGGTTTACCATGGGGCACATAATTTTATTAATATACTGTTATGCACAAGCATTAAATAAAATGATCATAAAAGTATTTTATTTTTATTAAAATCCTCGGTATCCATGTGATGCTTTGTGTGAGGAACAGATACAAATTCAAACCAGTCATCAGCAATATGTATCTCCTTCCTCTGTAGCTATAGTAACAATTTAAAAAATTTGCCGTTAGGAAGTTTTACAACAAGTTTTGCGGCAGCGATATCAAACGCTCATTGGCTCTCGCCGGTTTCGTCATAGATTGCTACATCATGCCGTGTTTCCAGTGATGCATGTTTTGAATAAGAAACGCGCGCACTCACGGAGTGGATCGATAGTGTTTTCAGCATTTAACAACTTTAATTATGCCCTGCTCCTCGCACTAAACTATTATATCCTGCCAGAAAGGACTGCGACTGCCATGTATCGTCATTTGGACAACTGTGGTACTGCTCTTTGACATTTCTGCAATAAATTCTTGATTACACGTGTCTGTCTTTTACGTTTCTCTTATAGACTGTATACTTTATACACTCACTCTTTATTGGTTGATTTGTTCTTTATAAAAATAAAACACTGCACAGTTACAGTACATGACCTGTGGATTTTAAGGCTGATTTTCTATTCAGTTTAATTGGCATAGTTTGTGCGTACATTACCAAAACATTTCACAAAATGAATAATGGTGATTATAGTAATACACAATACAATAATATCAAATATTAATATTCTGATATATATATAATATTAATACTGAGGTATGGCTCAGATTTGGGGATTCTGGTTTACCTAAGGCTGAGAATTGGTACCAATAAAACATGTTTTGGCCCAGTTCAGGGCCAGTTAAGGGTGATTACTGGCTGAGATTCGGGCCGGTTATGGCCCATGTGTGGCCCTCGTCTTTAATCCAGTTCTGGGCCACTTCAGGGCCGTCATTCTTTGCGGTACTTGGGCCGAGTGAAAAGTGATTGTGTGGCCCGGAGCTGGGCCAGAAAACATTTGCTATGTGGGAAGAGTGAGGTGAGACAGACAAGACGATGGCAGAAGAGTTTCAAAATGAAATGTAAAAGCGCCTGTTTTAAAAATATTTTGGATTTTGAAAAGCCTGTTGACCTGCCATGTATCTAAGGTGATATTGCAAGGTTTTTCTTAACATTCGTTTCTCATTTATTTGGTTCCACAGTATTTGCTGATTTTTATTTTATTTAAACTATGATTTTTTCCCCATTATTTTACATCAAGGTGTATGCAAAATTTGTAAGTTATTTGTTATTTTATATTAGGCATATAGCATGGTGTATTTTTATTCGTTTTGTTAATAAAAGATAGGCTATATGTTATAGCTTGAATTGAATTCAAGCAATTGATTCCGAATTGCTGCTAATTTAAAAATGAAAGTAAAAGTGCGCACGGTGCTTTTACAATCTATTTTAGCAAAGGACAGTGAGGGAAAGTGGGAAAACCCAAATGGAAAACAAACAACTGCTTGACGCCGAATTGCGGCAAATTTAAAAGTGAAAGTAAAATGCACACGGCGCTTTTACAATCTATTTAAAAAAAAAAAAAAAAATCGAAGGAAAGCGAGGAAAAGAGGGAAAACTCAAACGACCCCCCACCACAGTGATACCGGTATTACCGGTGTTGTCACACGTCAATTAACCGGTGGAAACATTTCCTCACAGTCACAACCCTACATCAGAGCTCTTTGTCTGGGCCACATGGCCGTGACCACGGAAACGCAGCCGGAAAAGAGAGCCGGCAGACTCAGACACCGTCCACTCTGACCACATCTCCCTACCATTCTGCTGGCTAACGTTCAGTTACTGGACAACAAACTCTGTGAACTGCAGGTGGATCTCCTATCAACAAGAAACAAGGGACTGCTACATTATCTGCCTCACAGAAACCTGGATGTCTGCGGAGGTTCCAGATTCAGCCATCAATCTTAGTGGGTTCTCTGTGCACCAATGGACAGAACGAAAGTAAGAGCTCATGGGGAAAAGCAGAAGAGTTTGTTTATTTATCAACAACTCATGATGTAATGAGAGGAACCTATACTTTATTAGATCCTTTTGCTCCCCAGATCTGGAATATCACACGCTACTGTGTCGAACATTTTGGCTACTGAGGGAATTGACAGTGGTCATAATCACAGCTGTTTACATTCCCCCTCAATCCAACACAGACCAGGCACACAAGAAACTGTATGGGAATATAAGCGAGCAGGAAATCACAAACCCCAATGCAGAGTTTGTTGTAACAGGGACTTTAACAAAGCCAACTTCAAAACAATAGCTCCAAAATACTTTCAACACATCATCATTAACACACATGGTGATGCATTCATTCCATTCTACCAGTGGTGCCTGCAGCTGTATGCACCATGAGCTGAGAAACATTTGCCCTGCAAATATTTCAGCAATTATGTGCGTCCCGTATTTCTGTCGACTGAACCACCCATGCCATTAATAATTAATCATTCTTTTAATCATGTTATTTCTCTGAACTGACAAAACATCTTTTAATATGGTCCGAATCGATTCACGTTCATTCAGACCGCTCTCTCACTGAATCACATGAAGTGCTCCTCCATCAGTAAAAAAAGAAAAAAAAAAAAAAAATTCGGCACCAAGATAGCCTACTTAAGAACACAAAGAACAAATAGCACTGGTTGAAGTGGATTCAACACTAAACACAGTAAAAACATCATAAATAGAAACCTTTATGCTCTCTTAGAGCACAAACACAAATAGCCTACGTACTGGATAGTTTGCCATATCTGTTTCACCAATATCTTAATAATCACAGCTTCAACTGAGGATGCTCTTGCTTGCTTTTGAGAGTGCTTAGTTAAACCATGCCTGAAAGGGATTAATATATTTGCGGGTCCTTGCATTAAACAGTTTGAAATACCACTGATCTGTGGACAGTGCATTCTGTCTCTCTCACACACAAAACATTTATTCGCAAGTGACTTTATCAATAAAATAGCCACTCTCATACATGAGTAATTAACATTCACACACTCTCTCTTCTGCTCTATTTCCTCAATAACTGCACAGCAGCACCCACAAATAACTTAAACAAAAGGCTGCTTATTGAGAAGTAACACTGAGAAAATTAAACCATGTTGTGAATAAGCGACTATTCACACTGACAGTAGGCTGTCGTCACACTGCTCTCTCCCACCTGGAAATTAAGAACAATTATGTGAGAATGCTGTTTGTGGACTACAGTTCAGCATTCAATAACATAGTGCCTGGCAAAGTCCAGACACTGGGCCTGAACAGATCTCTGTGCAGCTGGATCCTGTGCTTCTTGACAGGCAGATGACAAATTCGCTGATAACACAATGGTGATAGGCCTGATCACTTGCAACGATGAGATGGCTTACAGAGAGGAGGTGCGCACTCAAAATGGTGTCAGAAGAACCACCTCTCGCTAAACATCAACAAGACCAGCTGGTGGTGGATTTCAGGAGACAGAGCAGAGAACACACCCCTATCACATTCGACGGGACACTTGTGGAGTGGGTAAACAGCTTTAAGTTCCTCTGTGTTTACATCACTGAGGATCTCACATGATCTGCGTACACAGATGCAGTGGTGAAGGTAGCACATCAGCGCCTCTTCTTTCTGAGATGGCTGAGGAAGTTTGGAATGAGCCCCAACATTCAAGCAGTTTGGAAACAGCACTGCTGGCAACTGCAAAGCTCTACAGAGAGTCGTGTGAACTGCCCGTCACATTGTGGGAGGCGAGCTTCCTTCCAGGCAGTGTATGAGGAAAGCCCAGAGGATCACAGACTGCTCTTCTCACTGTTGCCGTCAGGCAGACATCTGATCCCATATTAGCCAACTGAGACAGAGTTTTTATCAGGCTACTGAACAATACACCCTACACAGCATATCCCCACTATATCCTATATCTTGCATTGCACTTTAACTTTTAACAACACAGTTCAACATACTGGACTCTGCTGTAGCATACGCTGCACTTTAATACAATAATCATCTCCTATCACCGAATTACCAATCCAATGCTCATCCATGCTGTATGTATGTACAACTGTACATTTCATGTATTTATTATGTATATTGTGCACATATTGTCACGCTACGGTGAGATAAACGCACGAAGAAGATGATGAAGGTAAATGCAAATAGTCTTTAATAAATCCACACAAGGGTAAATCCAGGACAGACAGGCAGGAGCACACGTAGGGACGTCGAATGAACAGACTTGAAATTAAGTAGGGTGAGCAAATAAGGCTAATTAATAAAACACAGGTGAACAGAATGACACAATCAGACATGAGGGAAAACTAGGTCACGGGCACATGAGGAAAGAAAACACAACAAAAGTCTGTGAGTCTGACATGGATAGTGTCTGTACGTATGTTAATTGTATTCTACACTGTCTGGAGCACACTCTCAAGAATTTCATTCACCACGTCATGCTGTTGGTGATGTGACAAAAAGTGATTTGATTTGATTTAGAGGCACAGCTTTTGAATTACAAAAGCAGAGGCACAGCTTTTGAATTACAAAAGCAGAGGCACAGCTTTTGAATTACAAAAGCAGAGGCACAGCTTTTGAATTACAAAAGCAGAGGCACAGCTTTTGAATTACAAAAGCAGAGGCACAGCTTTTGAATTACAAAAGCAGAGGCACAGCTTTTGAATTACAAAAGCAGAGGCACAGCTTTTGAATTACAAAAGCAGAGGCACAGCTTTTGAATTACAAAAGCAGAGGCACAGCTTTTGAATTACAAAAGCAGAGGCACAGCTTTTGAATTACAAAAGCAGAGGCACAGCTTTTGAATTACAAAAGCAGAGGCACAGCTTTTGAATTACAAAAGCAGAGGCACAGCTTTTGAATTACAAAAGCAGAGGCACAGCTTTTGAATTACAAAAGCAGAGGCACAGCTTTTGAATTACAAAAGCAGAGGCACAGCTTTTGAATTACAAAAGCAGAGGCACAGCTTTTGTAATTCAACCCCCCATGACAGTCATCTCGCCTTACATACATGGCAGCTGCTCTCTCTGGATCTGCAGCAGAGCGAACTCAGATTTGAATGTTGTGGTATGAACATCGTACCTTCCAAGGATTAACCAAAGTCCCTAAAATATTTTTGCATGTTTTGGCACTACCCACGTTAATCCATGATAGAGGTCACATCAGAAGTGTGAAGGATAATCCTCTTATTCATTAACATGGGCAGCATCAAAATATGCACTGCTCACGCTTTGCTGATGCTTATGATGTCAAACAGGAGTAAAAAAATAAAATCATCATTCAGGAATAAGATTGTGTGGGTGTTTGAATTGAGATTGCAGTCTTTTAAAGATTAATAGTGCAGCTCTAACTATTAATTTTAATTTTAGCTTAACTTTAATTTTAGAACTTTACCTGTATCTTTGTTCGATCAAGTTACTCTGAATGTGTTCCATAATCTTCAAAATGCTCTGAAACAACATAATAACAACATATCACTCCTTTTTCAAAGTGGTATTACATGGCAATTCAATTTGTTCTGATTTACACATAAATGTTTTTTGGTTTTTTTTATAGCTTGACACTCACTGTTGAAGCGCTGTTTGATATTTCTTTGGGGCATTTCATGGTGAAAATCAGCAGGATGTCCAGGAGCTCTGCTTGGATGTAGGAGCTGCATTTAACCAACTCATCTACAGTCATCAGATACATCCAAGACCGAGCCAGCAGTCTGTCTATCTCCACCAAATGTCTATGTGTCTTCATGAGATTCAGCATCAACCTAAAATACAGGGATTTAACAATGACAAGTCATAAACCAGAAAAATGTAGGACTCCCCATTTTTTATATTAGATTCAAATGAAGCCCAAGTGGGTTTAAATGTTTAATGGTACCTACCAGGAAATTAAAAAATTAAAACCGCAGAAGAACATTTGGACAACCATTTAATACCTTTATTATTTAATACCTTCGATCTTGTACATGTGCTGATTTCAGTCCCTGCAGGCCAGCCCAGCTCTGCTCTGATTGTGTGATTTGATCAAATACGGGCTGAAATGGTTTTGAAGTGCCTTTGAGAAGGTGTAACAGTGGAATGACGATGATCCAATTGGACGCGTTCTCTTCTCTCACCCTGTTGATCAGCGCCTCCGCCATGTCAGACAAGCTGAAGAGAAAATAAAAATTATCAAGACCTCTTCTCCGAAAAAGCTGGACTTTATTCTGTTCTTTGCACATTAAACCAATATTCTGTGTTAATGCAAGCTTTGTTGGATGCACCTGTAAAATTCTGTCAATTATCAGAAAAAATGATTTTGCCAATTTGTAAAAACATTTACAGTGATGCACTTACATTTGAAGCGGGAGATTGTACTGGAGGGTTTAAAGCTAAGGTGCAAGTTAAAAATTTCAGTGAATAATGACTTATATTACACAGTTAGCATATGAATTCAGAGGACTTGAATCAGAATCAGAATGAGCTTTTATTCATCTAGTGTGCACTCTAGTGTGTGTTTTTTTAGGAGCTGTTGGTACATACATATGTACACACACACACACACACACACACACGCTGAACAAAATTATAAACGCAACGCTTTTGTTTTTGCCCATATTTTTCATGAGCTGAACTCTTTTCTATGTACACAAAAGACCTATTTATCTCAAATATTGTTAACAAATCTGTCTAAATCTGTGTTAGTGAACACTTCTCCTTTGCCGAGATACTCGATCCACCTCACAGGTGTGGCATATCAAGATGCTGATTAGACAGCATGATTATTGCACAGGTGTGCCTTAGGCTGGCCACAATAAAAGGCCACTCTAAAATGTGCAGTTTTACTGTATTGGGGCGTCCGGAAACCAGTCAGTATCTGGTGTGACCACTATTTGCCTCACGCAGTGCAACACATCTCCTTCGCATAGAGTTGATCAGGTTGTTGATTGTGGCCTGTGGAATGTTGGTCCACTCCTCTTCAATGGCTGTGGGAAGTTGCTGGATATTGGCAGGAACTGGAACACGCTGTCGTATACGCCAATCCAGAGCATCCCAAACATGCTCAATGGGTGACATGTCCGGTGAGTATGCTGGCCATGCAAGAACTGGGATGTTTTCAGCTTCCAGGAATTGTGTACAGATCCTTGCAACATGGGGCCGTGCATTATCATGCTGCAACATGAGGTGATGGTCGTGGATGAATGGCACAACAATGGGCCTCAGGATCTCGTCACGGTATCTCTGTGCATTCAAAATGCCATCAATAAAATGCAACTGTGTTCGTTGTCCATAACATATGCCTGCCCATACCATAACCCCACCGCCACCATGGGCCACTCGATTCACAACGTTGACATCAGCAAACCTCTCCAAAGTGCCAGACGCCATCGATTGTGAGCATTTGCCCACTCAAGTCGGTTACGACGACGAACTGCAGTCAGGTCGAGACCCGATGAGGATGACGAGCATGCAGATGAGCTTCCCTGAGACGGTTGTTGCAGCAGCTGTCCGGGTGGCTGGTCTCAGACGATCTTGGAGGTGAAGATGCTGGATGTGGAGGTCCTGGGCTGGTGTGGTTACACGTGGTCTGCGGTTGTGAGGCCGGTTGGATGTAATGCCAAATTCTATGAAACGCCTTTGGAGACGGCTTATGGTAGAGAAATGAACATTCAATTCACGGGCAACAGCTCTGGTGGACATTCCTGCAGTCAGCATGCCAATTGCACGCTCCCTCAAAACTCGCAACATCTGTGGCATTGTGCTGTGTGATAAAACTGCACATTTTAGAGTGGCCTTTTATTGTGGCCAGCCTAAGGCACACCTGTGCAATAATCATGCTGTCTAATCAGCATCTTGATATTCCACACCTGTGAGGTGGATGGAGTATCTCGGCAAAGGAGAAGTGCTCACTAACACAGATTTAGACAGATTTGTGAACAATATTTGAGAGAAATAGTCCTTTTGTGTACATAGAAAAAGTCTTAGATCATTGAGTTCAGCTCATGAAAAATGGGGGCAAAAACAAAAGTGTTGCGTTTATAATTTTATTCAGTGTATATATATATATATATATCAGAGGTCGCGTTAACCGAAAATTCTCTGTAATTGACGGAATTTTTTTAGCAGTGACGGAAAAATCTGAAGGCCGCCCGTCACTTAGGCAGATTACACACACTGAGGGTGATCTATTGTAATTTATAACTGTAATTCCCAGCCCTGTCCAGTTGGTGGCGAGTGCGCTCCAGTGAGGCAGCAGAGCGCGCAATCCTCTTCAGAACAAAAATAAAGGTCTTTTGCTATGTCTTCAAATACTCACAGGCGAGTATAGTAAAGCGAATCGCTTGATCTGAGGTGTCTACAGCGATCTATCACGCCACATTAAAGTCAAAACGGTATTTATTGCTTGAATTTCCTAATAAAATGGACAGAATTTTAAACCAGAGACTGCATTTCATATCAAAAGTAACAACGCACAAAGTTTAGCCGATTGTCTAACGTTACTGTGCATTCATCAAATGAAAACAGCATCGATTGGGAGTTAAGAAACGATATTGGTTCATAAAAATAAGAATCTATTAAAACAGAGAAATCGGTTTTATTTTTATTTTTTATCCAGCACTAGCATATTTTGTTGTTTTAAGTGTCCTCCGCTGTCACTGATGCAGTCTCTGTTCTCTTCATAAATAAATAAATGCCAATATGCTCGTCCTTTAGGTTCATTATTAAAAATTAAAACGTGAACAAAAATAAAAGCAATTAAATGGGTTATTATAATTAAAATACGAAAATTAAAATGACGGGTAATAATAGATTATGACGGATTTTTTACGACCCTGTCCGTCAATATGACGGATAATATTAAAGTCTAACGCAACCTCTGATATATATATATATATATATATATATATATATATATATATATATATATATATATATATATATATATAAATAAATAAATAAATAAATAAATAAATAAATATAAATAAATAAATAATGACATAGGAACAGAAAGAACATTTAAATAAGTAAGACTAAGGAAAAGGGTAGAGAATAAAAATAAATAATATGTCTAGGAGTTCGTCCCCGAAGCTGATCGGAAAAATGTTATTTAAAACAGCACAAACAAACAAAAATAGCAAAAGTACCAACGAGCTATGAACTGAGGCAACCATTTGTGGTGCCAAGTATAAAACACAAGTCAAATTAACTACTTTATAGCATTTTAATGCAGTTGAAGAGAAAATAAGCCATCTGTTGGCTGAATACAAACACTGTGACCAGGATTGGAAATTGATCGTTGTACACACCAGCCACACTGACTGGTGAATGGAGAAACATATTAGCCTAGATATTTTTGTACAAGAAACCGAAAAGAATGTATCACACAAAACTATTAATTACATAACAGTACTCACGTGTTTATTAGTGAAAATGATTCTGTTGTATCAGTCCAGAAAGACCGGAACCCCTCCTCAGGTAATTCTGGCAGGCAGAGGGCAGTGCAGAGACGAGAAAGAGTTCCGCCATCTAAATCTAGACTATACCATCTCCACACGTAAAGCATAATGAGAGCAGCATTCAGTGGCTCCTTGATGAGTGCACTCTTTTCTTGGTTGCCTTTCTGTAGGTCTGGAGTCACCCACTTCAGCATGAACCCCTTCAGAAGCTGTCTCACCTGACAGGATGAAATTGAAACAGTATGCTAAATTACACAATGACATGTGCATTTAAGCTAGTTAATGTCTTTAAGTTTGTGATCTTAAATGCATTGTTCACCAAAAAGTGAAAAAGTCTATTTTTACCCCTAATATATCCTAAATTTCTATCTTTTACAGATATTCACATTCATGGGCATGGCAATCCAATCTCGTAAAACCTTCGTTCTTTTGTGGAAAACAAATAGTATTGAATAAAATTTGCAAATGCGTAAATAAAATATTATTGCAGAGTGTTTTTGGCCATTATAGGAACTGAGACCTCAAGACTCAACCTCAAACAAAGGACAAAATGAGAGGGGAAAAAGCAGTCAATTGGGCTTGTGTGCTATATTCCAAGTCTTCTAAAGTCATATGACAGCTCTGTGTCACAAAAATGTTATTTGCAGAAAATCCTCCACCTTCACCAAAGCTCTTAAAATCAAATTTAACACGTGAGAACTAATGATCATCATAGATCGAAATATTTCATATATCTTGAAATCCTGCTATTTGAAATGAACATCCAAGATGGCGGCGCGATGAGACGCAGCGGCTGCTCCAGGTCCCAAAGACGGTGCTTTTTGTCTTTTAATGTCGTCTGTTCGTCTCCAAATAGTGTAAATTTACCGCTAGTTCATAAGGAAATCACTCCTAAACTCATATATGTTCGCCAAAGACTTTTGGATATCGGCAACGCATACAAAGACCAACTCGCCGGCGGCTACTGAGAAGCTACGAGGCCTCTGTTTACTGCTGAAGCCGGACCTCGAGACCGCTGCCTCGCTTACTGTCGCTACCCGCACAAGGCGGCGTCGCAAGCGGTGTGAGAGGACGGAAGCGCGTAAGCGCGGAGGTATACGAGCTAGGCTGAGGAAAACCCCACAAGACCGGCTCTTCCAACACTCATGCTCTCAAACGCGTTCGCTCTCTGGAAAACAAACTGGACTTAATTCAACTCAGTCGATCTACACAGCATGAGACAAGGGATTGTTGTGTGTTTGTTTTCACTGAAACATGGCTGAACGACAACATCCCGGACTCCGCCATTCAGCTGCACGGACTAACTTGCTACCGCGGACAGAGATTCATCACTGTCTGGTAAGACTCGCGGCGGTGGCTTGTGTGTCGTCAACAAAGAATGGTGTAACAATGCTGGGGTAGTGACAAAACATTGTTCATCGCTGGTGGAGTTTATGTTTGTGAAGTGTCGACCGTTCTATCTGCCGCGGAGATCACGGCCATTGTTATTGTCGCGTATACATCCCACCGTGCGCAAACGCAAAGGATGCGCTTCATGAGCTGTACAGCGCCATCAGCGAACAACAAACAAATAACCCGACGGCTTTTTCATCATAGCCGGTGACTTCAACCACGCAAACTTAAAGACAGTTTTGCCAAAGTTCTACCAACATGTGAACTTTGCAACAAGGGGAAATAACACACTGGACTTTGTTTACACAACAGTTAAGAGCGCATACAAAGCTGAACCCCGCCCCCACCTCGGGTACTCGGACCACATCTCTGTTATGCTAATCCCAGCATACAGACCACTTCTGAAACTGGCCAAACCGGTTCACAAACAGATCAAGGTATGGCCAAACAATGCCACCTCAGCACTGCAAGACTGCTTCCAGGACACAGACTGGAACATGTTCAAAGAGGCAGCCACCTACAACAACCACACAGACCTGCAGGAGTACACTGAAACAGTGACTGCTTACATCCAAAAGTGCACTGATGATGTGACAGTCACCAAGACCATCACCACACGCGCCAACCAGATGCCATGGATGACAGCAGAGGTTCGTGGGCTGCTAAAGTCCAGAGATGAAGCATTCAGATCAGGAGATAAAGCAGCCCTCAAAACAGCAAGAGCCAATCTGTCCCGCAGCATCAAAAATGCAAAACGGTCATATGCTCAAAAAATCAACAATCACTTCACAGACAGCAGTGACACACGGAGCCTGTGGCAAGCTATTCAGACCATCACAGACTACAAGCCCCCGCCACAGGCCTGTGATGACGACACATCCCTCCCAGATACACTCAACCACTTTTACTCACGGTTTGAAATGCAGAATGACACACCTGCACAAAAACTGCCCACACCTCCCAACGACCAGGCGCTCTGTCTGTCTCCAGCCGACGTAAGGAAGTCCCTATCTAGGATCAACCCACGCAAGGCTGCGGGTCCCGACAACATACCTGGCCGTGTACTGAAAGACTGTGCTGCACAGCTGACAGATGTCCTAACAGATATCTTCAACACCTCGCTGAGCCAGGCAGTCATCCCCACATGTCTCAAATCCACAACAATCATACCGGTACCAAAGAAATCACCTGTGTCCTGTCTAAATGACTACCGTCCCATAGCACTGACTCAATCATAATGAAGTGCTTTGAGAGGTTAGTCATGCACAACATCAAAACCAGCCTCCCAACACACTCGATCCGCTCCAGTTTGCATACCGTCCGAACCGCTCTACGGACGATGCAATTTCCTCCACTCTCCACCTGGCTCCTACCCACCTAGAAAATAAAGACTCCTACGTTAGAATGCTGTTCATTGACTTCAGCTCAGCATTCAACACAATAATCCCACAACAGCTCATAAATAAACTCAACCTGCTGGGCCTTAACAATTCCCTCTGCAATTGGATCCTGGACTTTCTAACCGGAAGATCTCAGTCAGTCCGTGTCGGCCACAACACCTCGAGCACTACCACACTGAACACAGGTGCCCCACAAGGCTGTGTGCTCAGCCCGCTGCTCTTCACGCTGCTGACCCACGACTGCACTGCCAAGTCCAGCTCAACCACATCATCAAGTTTGCTGACGACACAACAGTGGTAGGTCTCATCAGCAACAACGATGAAACGCACTACAGAGAGGAAGTGGCACAGCTGGCTGAATGGTGTGGCACTAACAACTCAAAATCACGCCCTGAACTCAAATCACCCCGCCCCTCTCTGAACCCCCATACAAACCCCTACCTCCTGTAACATGTAACGTGCAATTGAAGTGTGCTACACACAGGTGAGTGGGCCTGTACAAACCACCTGTAGTAGCACACTCTCCTCTATGCGCACTAGTCACTTTTCACACACACTGCTGTGTGTACACAAATCCCACAAAAGAACTCAGTAATATATGTATGTTTACATGCTCATGCACTACAAATCATCCTGCACTGTTCCCCAGCCAGCTGCTTGAACTCAATGTTTCTCCTTGCACATGTACAGTATTTATCTGAAGCATTCGTATAGTTTGTATAGTTTGTATTTTTAGTTTGTATAGGTACTTTTTATAGATAGTATATTTATAGTCAAAATCTATCAGTAGGATAGTTGTGTATAGGTTTATATTGTCTTACTCCATTGTTGTATGCCTGTATTTATGTAGCACCGTGGTCCTGTGAGGCACGACATTTCGTTCCACTGTATGCCCCGCATGTAGCGGAATGACAATAAAGCTCAACTTGACTTGACTTGACTTGATTGTCCCTGTAATAAATAAATAAATAAATGTCAGACTCAAAGAGAGTTTGAAGATGTTGTACAGACTGTGCAGCACAGATCCTTAAGACATCAATGTGAATGCCATCAGGTCCTGGAGCTTTCAGAGTTTTGACTCTCTTAAAGGCCCTGCTCACTTCAGGTGTAGTTAGGGCCAGAGGGCAGGTATCGGGGTCAAAATGTGTTGAGCTCATCTGATAGGGAGGCAGACAAAGACACGTCACTGCTTTTCCTTCCTTTGTAGTCTGTGATATATTGCAGACCCCTTCACATGTGTTGGAGGTTAGAGCTGTGATAGTCTGATTCCACTAGTCTTTAGTCCTAGGTCATACCTGGACTTCTTGTAGGCAGTCAGATCACCACAGTTGAAGGGTGCGGGTTGTGTTCTAAGCCTAACATGCATCTCATAGTTGACCCATGGTTTCTAGTTTGGAAATGACTTTACATGCACTCTGTGCATTTGTTGATGTAGCATATCACAGAGTCTGTGTATTCATGAATGTTGTCTCCTGCTGCATCCTGAAACATTTGCCAGTCTGAGGATTCAAAGCAGTCCTGCAGCCTGGAGATGGCATCCACACTCCATTTGTGAACTTCTCTAAAAACAGCTTTTTTCTGTTTGAGGCATTGTCTGTAGGCAGGTACCAGCAGTATACTAATGTGATAGCCTTTGACAAATGCACAGCAGGGGAGGGGTTTGTAACTGTCCTTATAACTGATCCAGGGTCTGATCGCCTCGTGTGTAAGTGAAAGTTAATGTGATGGTAGAATTTAGAACTTTCCTTATATTCACCCTATTTGGGGAAGTCGTGGCCTAATGGTTAGAGATTCAAGTCTCGGGCCGGCAGGAATTGCAGGTGGGGGGAGTGAATGTACAGCGCTCTCTCTCTCCACCCTCAATACCATGACTAAGGTGCCCTTGAGCAAGGCACCGAACCCCCAACTGCTCCCCGGGCGCCGCAGCATAAAAATGGCTGCCCACTGCTCCGGGTGTGTGTTCATGGTGTGCGTGTATGTTCACTGCTGTGTGTGTGCACTTTGGATGGGTTAAATGTAGAGCACAAATTCCGAGTATGGGTCACCATACTTGGCTGTATGGCACGTCACTTTCACTTTCACTTAAAATCCCCAACATTGATGAAAGCAGCTTCAGAGTGGGCAATTTTTTAAGTCAGTTATTAGTACTGTACAGTTTGTCCAATGCTTCCGTTTTATCCGCATGAGGTGAAATATAAACAACTGTGAGAATGACTGAGCGAAATTCCCGCAGCAGGTAGAACAGGTGCAATTTAATGGAGAGCAGTTCAAGATCCGGGGAGCAGTGTGTGGCTAACACTGTAACATACGTACCCCAAAAAGTATTAACCATAAAGCACACACCTCCTCCTCTGCTCTTACCAGAGTTTAGTGATCTGGTTATGAAGAAAAACTGAGAATCCAGCTGGTGTTACAGCCGCATCGGGCACTGCAGATTGTAACCATGTCTCACAGAAGACCAGCACGCAGCAGTTTTGTATGTCCGTTGGAATGTGATTCTCGCATTAAGTTCATCAAGTTTGTTATCCAGAGACTGTATGTTGGCTAACAAGATGGTAGGGAGAGGGAGGTTGAAGCTTCTTTTCCACGATCTACATAGAATTCCAGTGCATTTGCCTTTTCTCCTTTTCCGGCATCTTAGAATGCAAGCTGGCAGCAATGGGAGCGTGCAAGTGCCGCACCTGGAGTTCCAAGGTTTAGTTAATGCATTACATTTACATTTATATAGAGCTTTTCTAGACACTCAAAGCGCTTTTACATGGATGTGGGGAATCTCCTCAACCACCACCAGTGTGCAGCATCCACCTGGATGATGCGAAGGCAGCCATATTGCGCCAGAACACCCACCACACACCAGCTTATTGGTGGAGAGGAGAAGGAGTGATGAAGCCAATCAGTAGATATGGGGATGATCAGAGGGCAATGGAGGAATTTGGCCAGGATGTCGGGGTTATACCCCTACTTTTTTTCGAAGGACATCCTGAGATTTTTAATGACCAGAGTCATTAAAGGACCTCGGTTTAACATCTCATCCGAAGGACGGTGCTTTTTGACAGTATAGTGTCCACGTCACTATACTGGGGCGCTAGGACCCACACAGACCACAGGGTGAGCACCACCTCCTGGCCTCACTAACACCTCTTCCAGCAGCAACCTAGTTTTCTCAGGAGGTCTCCCGTCCAGGTACTGACCAGGCTCAACCCTGCTTAGCTTCAGTGGGAAACCAGTCTTGGGCTGCAGGGTGATATGGCTGCTCTAAGATTGGTTGTCTCATAACCTGAGTTTACGTTAGATTTAATGTCTAGTAGAGATTGCCGATTGTTTTGGATGAGTGACTGTACCATTTGAGCAAGAACAAATATAAAGAAAAGCATGAAAAAAAAGAGAGAGGGAGAAAGAGCTGTGCATTAAACGATTTTAATCCACTCAACGGACACTCCACTTTCTGTTGGGTGGTTCTTGACTAGGGTTGGGTACCGACACCCGGTACCAATATGGCACCGGTACCTATGTAACCGGTATGTACTAGAACCGAATCAGAACGGAGATTTCGGTGCCATGCCTGAGCGATCGATTTAAATATTTGTCCTTTGTTTCTCCGAAACGAACGTAAGAAGCATCACCGGCACCTCACGTGAAAAATTATTTCCCGACTGAGAAAATGCACGTGAACTAAAGTCGGAAAGCTCGAATAATACAAGTCCAACAAATCTTTGTAGTAACGCGAGCGTGCTGTTTTCACATTCCGACTTAAAAGCACAACTCGAGAAATGAGAGCATCCGAGGAGCGCGTGAATGCAGTAATTACACTTGCTCTGACGGCAGCAGGTAGCCCTCCATTAACTAGCTAAGCTAAACATTCTTAAATTAAAATGCCTAAAGCTAAAATTGTCTTGTATTCACGTTTTTAAACCTGTTGTCCAACAAAAGAGAACACTATAACCTTTTTAGTCCACAATACCCGTTAAATGCTTCCTTTTGTGATCTGATGTAGCTTCTTGTTACAGAATGATGCAGAAAATATGTTCCATAGGCTACTAATACATCGATTGGCAATGGATTATAAATATACTTAATTATTATGAAAATACCAGAGATGGCTTGAATAACACAGATAAACTATACAGTCGTAGTCGAGTGTTTATTGTATTTGTTTTATCATTCAAAACGTTTATATCTTGTTTACTCCGTTACATCCATAGCAATGCATTTGTCCATATTGGGGATTTCCTGGAGTGAGTTGGCTACTTCTGTGACTGGATATGTGGATTTTTTGTGTGAGGGCACCCTCTGGCATCCAGTATGAATGAAAAAGACGTGTTTAGTGCTAATGGCCAATTCAATTATTAATTGGTAATTTGTATTTATTTTTTATTATTTTTAAAGTATCGGTTCAGGCACCGTTTAGGCACCGGTACCGTTTTAAAAGTATCGATTTGGCACCGGTATCGAATAAACCCCAAACGATACCCAACCCTATTCTTGACCTCCACATTGTGCATTAAAATCGTGGTGCATTAAAAGCTATAACATTAATAAATTATTAAAGCCTATTAACCATAGGCCTTGGCTACCGGACTGTATTGCGCACGATGTAGACAGCATTCGAATGAAGTTTATCATGAATAAATGTCGCAAAAAGTACATAAAATAGGCCTACAAGAAAACATTTTGCCAATAAAGCTTTGATTATGCTGACTGGAATTTTTTACTGGAATGCAGTTTAAATTGAACATATTTCATTTTATTTCGGCTAATTAATAGACTATATTTATAAATACTATAGTGTTTCCTTGAGGAATGAATCATTCACGTAGTTTCATTTATAAATGTAAACACAACACGCTCATTTATCACCACACGTGCATCTTTATTGGCATAGGCTAATTGTCAGGCGTTAACAGAATTTGCAAAATATATGGTTGCAAATAATAGCATAGGCTAATTAGAACGTTAATTAGGTAAAGCGATACACGAATTGAAAGGGGAAATAAGCATATATAACAATAAATATAAAAACATTAATATAATAATAATAATAATAATAATAATAATAATAATAATAATACTACATGAAATGTTAATAAAAATATTTTATCCATTTAGTCCCAGTTTGCAATAGTCACGCATGTTTGTTTACGCAATAAACTCGTGGCCACGAGAAAAATGTGTCGTTCCCTCAACATAAGACATCTCGAGGCCATGACATAAGGATGTCGTTACCTCGACAAAATGATCTCGTGGCCAAGTCATATTATCTCCTTCCCATGAGTTAATATGACGTTCCCACAAATTAATATCTCGTTGCCACGACAAAATTAAGTGAACCGAACATGTCACCTCACGGGCACCGTAATAAACACACTGGATTGTAGTGCAAACAGTTTTACCGTTTACTGCACGTTGTAATTCTTCTGGCTATTTCTCTACAGCGGCTAATAAACCGGAAAGTCTCGCACATTCACAGAAAATGGCTTACTTCCGCGTTGAAAAATAAGGTGGAAAGGTGGGGATAACTCTGCAGTATTTTATCTTGTGTGTTCCACAAAGTAATTCACGTTTGAAATGAGGCAAATCATGACAGTCAGAATTTTAATTTTTGGTGATTTTTAAGTGAACGTTTTAACAATGTTTTTAATTATATGCTGAGATACATATGGTTCACTTACATCTTTTTCACCATAATCTAGTGAGCCCCAATTTGTCTTTTTCTTTTCAAATACAAAAGGGTTGCTATAGACTTCATAAAACTGTTGCAGCTGGCAAACAAAGTTTTTGAGGTTAGTTTTGCTCCAGCTTCTCAGGAGGTCAAAGATAGTTTCCAGCATGACTGAACCAGCAATTTCTCTTCCCTCGATTATTTTTCCCTTCTGCTCCGACCACCATTCCATCACCCTATTAAGTATATTTTTAGATGGTTCAGAACAGATGATATCATCATACTGATGCCACTCTCCTGCAATATATGAAAAGAACACATTAGGTCCATTAAATCACTGGTTCTCAATTCCAGTCCTGGGGACTCAGTGCTCTGCACATTTTGCAAGTCTTCCTTATTTAACTCACCTGATTCAGATCATCAGCTTGTTAGGAGAGACTCCATGAACTGAACTGAGAGACCCCAAAAGTGGGTCCTCCAGGACTGGAATTGAGAACCACTGCATAAAATAATGAAATTTAAACTTAAGTATGAATTTCTGACATTTACCTACCTTCATCATTCAGGAGATGTGATTTGACAAATAGACATCTGTTGGTGGTTTCTTTTGAATCCAGTTTGTAGATGTATTCATAATGTAATTCATAGTTATTCTTCTTTTTAGCTTTATGCACAACATACTTGTAGGGGATGTACACATCTTTAGCTTCAGTCTGTTTGCATACAAATTTCCCTTCAACAAGAAATCCATGCTCTCCGAGATCCCTGTAATCAAACTATTCTTAAACAACTGATTACAGTGATGAATGTTAATAAATGTTCCTTGAAAACTTCACTAACCGTGACACAGACAGTTGAACCAAATCATTTTCCCAGTTATCAATGTGACCACCGGCCCTTATGCAGATAAAATCATTTTCTAGGTTGAAGTTGAAGTCTTTTGAAAGGACTGCATGAAAGTAAATGGTGATTTTGTCACTGGAACTTGTTTGTTGTTTTGCTGCTGGATTTCTACAATTCAAAAATATTGATGAGATAATAATCCATGCAAAAAAAAAGAAAAGAAAAAAACATTTGTACTTTATTAAGTGCTTTGAAGAAGTGCATTCAACACACGTATTCACCTTTTTGGAGGTGCAACGCTCTGACTTTCGTTATTCTTGCTTTCGTTGCATTTCTGGTCAGCAGCAAAATTTTTCTTCCCATGTGCAGTTTGCTGCGCCTGCCTGTGCTCGGCCTTCACCAGTGAGTCTACACTGGAACCGTGATTCTTCTAAATGAAAAATAATCCAACATAGTCAACATTTAACTCCATGTATATAATGCTTTCTGTGATTATCAACTTTAGCCAGTAGCCACTGGCCAAAGCTTTAGCCCTCTCTAAAAAATTAAGACCCTCATGAAAGCACAGATCACATTTTCTATTTGAAATTGTTGTTAAGCAAAATTAGAATATTGTGTAATATAGGTGTTTAATTTCAACAATTGCATGCACACAGAATGAATACAAATGTGCATCATAAATCACCAACAACAGAATTTCAGAATAAGAAACATTTTTAAAATCATAATCCAGAGCCATTTCATTGTTAAAATTTATATCCATGTCCAGCACCTTTTTCTTTGAGTTAGAGTTGATGATATCTTCATTTGGTCGTGTTGTAGATATACTGGCATTCTGGTCATCCAGCACTTCTGATTCAGGCCTGAAATCTCTTTTGAGATTTCTTTTTAAAGTCTTTTCTTTATCAGTGTCGTGTGGAATGTTTAAGGGTGATTGAAACTCATCTTGTGAATTGTCTGATAAACACAAAAACAAAAGGTCACACAGCAGTAGTGGACATCTTTACTTTACTACTGTTCTTAAGTACATTTTGCAAACATCTCCAAATCTCAAATCTCCAGTTAACAATTCACTGAATTTTCCATGTCTGACTCAAAATAAGCTTTGTTCATGCTGCATCCTGCCTTTAGACTGACTGTCTGCACTATCATTGCATGGATAATAAAATCAGATCTGTTAAAATGGTGTAGTATATCAACATCGGTTGCCACAGTAATGATATAATGTCAATAGGACACCCATTTTGGTTTTGTAACGTTAAGTATTTGTAAGCCGAACCGGATATTAAATTTAAAAAAAGAATTAGGGCTGGACTTCATCCATCTGGAACGATGAAAAATCTCTCTTGCTGGGTTTCTGAAAATTCAATGGAATAAAACGAACAATTTCACAATTGCGTCAACTACATTATGCACATTATCTTTAGTCTGCTTTTATTTTGGGTCATGGAGCAGTTAAATGACCTCCTTGCTGTCAGAAGAAGTGAAGAATTAGTGCAATCCATGCACTCCGAAATCCCCGCACATAAATTATCCATACAACTGGCTCAATCCATAAATGTGGTTTAATCCAAGTCTTCACAAGCAACATGATGTTTTATTGTATGTTTTACATTGTCACATGACACAGTAGAATAAATGAGAATAAATGAAAGGAAAAGGAAAAGGAGAGTCGTTTTGGAGACGGAACAAATTATTACATTTTGATTAAACATTGCAAAGACCTAACTTGTGTTAATGAACCATGTAAAAAACAGAAACATGTAATGTATGTAAAGTAATGAAAGTCAGTTTTGACAACACGTTGATAGGAGCTATGTGGAAGGAGAGGATGACTATGGAGTCAATTCAATGCCACATATATTTGCAAAAGAATTGAAGTTTTGCAAACAAAAATAAAGAATTGCAAAATATAAATGAAACCGAACAAAAACAATGATTTTGCAACACATTTTCCATGGCCATAGCTACTAATTTATTTGCAATGCAAACTTCCGTTTGCAATACTTCAATTCTTTTGCAAATATATGTTGCATTGAATTGACTCCATAGATGACACCTTTCATGAGATCTCATCATGAACTCATGAGGTGCATCAGTCAACATAAGCAATGTGTATACTTCAAGATTCAGGATTTTTAATTGTCATGTACAGAGTTATATAGAGACTATATAACCACCAGTGAAATGTAAATCAGGTCTGCTCCATAGACTGTGAAATTATTTATAAAGTATATTAAAAAAAAAATAAACAGAGACAATAAGATATTAAAACAAAGAAAGAAGACTGAGAAATTTTGTTGTACTTTTGTTGTGTGCATACAGTTGTGGTCACAAGTTTGCATACCCCTTGCAGAATATGCAAAATGTTAAGTTTTAACAAAATCAGAGGGATCATGAAAATTGCATGTTATTCTTTATTTAGTACTGTCCTGAATAAGCTATTTCACATAACAGATGTTTATATATACTCCTCAAGACAAAATAAGTGAATTTATAAAAATGACTCCATTCAAAACTTTATATACTCTTGAATCTTAATACTGTGTGTCGTTTCCTGGATGATCCATGACTGTTTTAATGTTTTGTGATAGTTGTCGGTGAGTCCCTTGTTTGTCCTGAACAGTTCAACTGCCAGCTGTTCTTCAGAAAAATCCTTCAGGTCCCACAAACTCAATGCATTAGCTGGGGGATGTAAACTTTTTGAATTGGATGTTTAGGGTAAATTGTACTTATTTTGTCTTCTGGGAAACATGTATTTATGTACCTTCTAAAGTGCAGTATTAAATAAAAAATATAAATAACAAAATAAGAGAAATTTACACATCATCATCCTGTTCCCCCTCTAGGGAACTCGTGCTGCGTCCTCTAGCGGACACTTTGAAAAATGCTGCCAGCATGACCGGTGTCTGAAGCACGTACGGAAAAATTCCAATCCTATTGGTCCACATAGCCCATGACATCATAGGCGGGTCCCCGGAAGTACAAAGTGAGTTTTGAATAAAAGCATACTATTAATCTCATAAATTGTCTTACGTAGCTTGATGCTAATTTTAGCTCTAACGCAGCTGCAGAACAGGTGCAATTATGCTTCATACTGTATTTTGTCAAAATAATTCCAATAAGGTTGCAAGAAAATGTTTTGTTTTGTTTTCTAGAAAGACTTATGATAATAGGCGGCTAAATGTATATTGGGATCAAAGCAATGTGAATTGGTTAGCCATGTAATGCCAGAATAAAGGCTAATAATGGCTGAATAAAAACAAAAGAAAACTGATAAAAGAATGAGGATTATGTCTCAAACCTGGCGGAGGTGTGAAAGGTTCCCGTTGAGTGAGAACAATAGAAACATGAATCCTGCGGCATGGCACAATTGGCATTTCATTCCCCGAAGTGTTTTTTGTGATCAACTTTTTATTCAGTTTTAACACAAAATGTCCACTTTACTTTGTTCCAAACAGTATATATGTGTACTCAAGTACATAAAACTATACACAACTGCCAAAGCCTTGAAACAAAGATAAATAAATAAATATCTAAAATAAATACAATAAAATTAATGTCGTTGTTAAAACCAATTTAGATTATGTGCTAACATAAAACAGGTGGTTTCAAAAGTGCAACAATTGGGATAACTTTATCCCAAACATCCGAAGTTGAACTTCATGCTTTATGAATGACAGCCAATGATCTCTCTATAAGAACAATATCTCTGAAATAATTATAACAGGCAATTTTCATGATCCCTTTTAGTTTGTTAAAATGATTAACATATTTGCATATTCTGCAAGGGGTATGTAACCTTATGATCACAACTGTATGTTTTGTCCGAAACAATGCACTTATGCCACATATGAAGAAAGACTGCTCAAAAGGGAGTAAATTTAGACACTGCTGTACACAATACTGTGCTATGTGTTTATTTTACAAGTGTTAAATGTCCTATTGAAATATGAAAATGTTTATTTTTATATTTGTATTAAATTCAGTGGCGTACTGGACACCCCCGCAGCCCCCATTGCAGGACATTCTAAAATATAACAAGGGTCTTCAACCTTCCTTGACAAAAACTCAGTGTAAATGGAAGGCCAAAACAGAGAGAAAAAGATGCGTTTTCAAACAAAAACGTATTAGTGTGGACAAGGCCTAAATGTCTGTCCATCTGACGGTAAAATTAAAATCTGAATTTTGAATAAAATTGTAGCTAAATTTCAGGTAAATGTCCATGTGATTAGTAAAAATGTATGACTAAAGCAAATTCATAATTTACAACAACTGAAAACAACTAATGAATTGTGAAAAAGTAATATACAGGCAGTAATGCATGTGCAACAACACTACTGTGCAGAGTTCTGAATGGAAAATCGTAAGGAGATAAATGTGATTATGAAGACGCAAGCACTTACTTGGTGCTGTCTGATTTGACAGAGATGACAGCTTGTTGCCACATTCACTGCAGAATTTAGCATTTTCTGAAGACTCTTGATTGCATTCAGGACACTTCATTCTGAGATGATGCCTGCAAAGAGTGTGAGGAAAGAGTATTAACCTATTACTGCACAACATGCAAATAGTCACATGATTTTTAAGAACTCTATATTGCTTTCAATTCCATTTGCTTAAAAATCAAAGTTCACAGTCCTCTGGATCAATAAATACAGATTGTAAGTTTCATGTCAGCAAAAGGGCAAGACAGGCTGTAAAAAATGGGGTCAGAAAGGGCACTATGAATGCTTCCAATTTTTATTTATTTATTTATTGCAAAACATTTATTACAAATGATATTATCTGCACATTTTGAGTGAAAAATTGTAATGTATATGTAAATTGCATGTTTAAAAAAAAAGAAAAAAAGAATTGAGAAAGGTTTAAAATTTGTCCTGCCCCCTTTAACTTTCATGACAGCAGCACTGGAGCAACATGAACAAAACCTGATGATCTTGTTCTGATTTTGTAGATAAGTAAAAATTATTGTCTTGTTTTCAGAAAAAGCAAGTCAAAATTAAGTGAGTTTTTGATCGAAACAAGCTAAATAATCTTGTTTTCTGTTTGAAATTAGATTATTTTTCTTACCCCATTGGCAGATTATTTTGCTTGTTTCGAGCAAAAACTCACTTCATTTTGACTTGTTTTTGCTGAAAACAAGACAATAATTTTTACTTGTCTAGAAAATCCTTCTTGATTTAAGAATTTTTTGATATTTTGGCTGGAAACAAGACTAAAAATCTAAGTAAGAAATTTAAGAAATTTTTTGCAGTGTAATTTATGTTTAAATATCGCAACACCAATCACGTCACAACTTCAGATTGAAAGTTTGTTCGATCAGATGCAGTAACTACGTTACTATAATATGGATCATTTTCTAAAAAGAAAAGCAGATGTGGGAGACAGACCTGTGCAAGCAAAAGCTTCGAAGTGTGTGGTGAGAAAATACAACGCTGAATACATTGAAGACGCAGTGTGTTGAATGTGGAGAAATTTTGTCAAATGAGCCACTAAAACCAAAGTTGCAGAGACATTTGAACTCAAAACACCCGGGCTGTGTTGGGAAGCCAAAAGAATATTTTCAAAGGAAAAAAGATGGGCTTCAGGTTCAACAAAAAGTCATAACATCGTTATCAACTCAATCAAAAGTCACCTTGAAAGCTAGCTATATGGTTGCCGCTCGTGTTGCTCGTAGTAAGAAAGCCTTTACTATCGCTGAGGAACTGCGAATTGTAAGTCGCTTTGGATAAAAGCGTCTGCAAAATGACTAAATGTAAATGTAAATATGTGTCGAGAGTTACTGGGCGACGCAGCTGCAACCAAAAATAAGTCAATACCACTTTCTGATGACACCGCGGCTAGACGAATTGTTGACATGAGTGATGACATTGAATGCCAACTCATGGAACGAATAAAGGCAAGCCCTTATTTTGCCATACAGCTGGACGAGTCGAAGGACATAAGTAATGCCGCGTTACTATAACTTTTTGTCCGATACTGTATGGACAGTAATCTTTGTGAAGATCTGCTATTTTGCAAAGAACTTCCAGATTAACAGCAGAGTATGTCATTGTACTTTTTGAACTTTCTGTTATTCTGTGTTCATACTATCATATTTGGAAAGGTGGTCCTTGGAATGTTTTTAAACAGTCATTGGTGGGCCACGAGTTGCAAAGGGTTGAGAACCCCTGCCCTAAAACACCTGATTGCTTTGCTGTAAGTGTTCTTTAGAATACTTAGGTAAAAGGTTATAAATGCTATGCATTTTAGACCGTATGTCTTGTGTTAAATTAGTATGACTGTTACATGTGTGACTAAGTTAAATTTGTTTGTCTCCTGCGTGGGACTCTTGGCTATTTTCCATATGGCTACAGTTAAACCATGTACAGGAGCAGGGTTGCCACGCGGTTACAGTGTGATTCACAATTGCATTATTCTTTCTAAATTGGCTTCTAATTGTTTGATTATGTAATTGGCATGATACAACTTTACCTGACTAATAATAAATTGTTATATTTGACATATTGTGATCTCTTCTGAAAAAATTTTTTTGTAGTAGATTAGAGTTATAGTCTGGTGTTTCCGCAAATCTGCGTCCAGGACAGATCATACTGAAGTACCACTGAATGAAGCGGGGGCTCGTCATTAGAGATCTTCCGATTTCTGACTGTCACTAGGTGCATTTACATGGATCCTAATAATCCGATCGTAATAGGACTAGAAGCACAATCGGAATAATAAAAAAAAAAAGTCACATGTAACCACGCCAATCGGAATGAATTGGCCAGATCTGATTAAAATTTTGATCGGATTGTAAGGGGTGGTTTATTCCTTTTGTAATCCGAAGGAGAGGACATGTAAACACTTGATCGGATTGAAAACCGAAACTAGAAAGCACTGCGCATGTGCAGTGACGTAAAAATAGCGTTATAACATATGACGCGCGGAATGAGCTGTTCTTCCTGGTGAATAAAAGTGTCATAAATGAGTGTCCAGTCATTCTAAAATGCTGCTTTCACTCAGCGTATGTGAAGTGGAGCCGGGCAACGTCCCACCCGTCCTTGTTTAAGACTCGCATCCACAGACGACTGGTTTTGGGCACGGGAAGGGGCACTTTTACTGCTTTCTAAAGTAAGCAACACTGCACAATAGTTAATGTGCTGGTCATCGCCTAATTAGGACCCGAAGTAAATAAATATCAAGTGTGCATTTTAAAACAATACGCGACAACAGCAGGAGACTCTGAATATTCATGCAGTATGCGCATGTCAAATCCGATCAGAAGCTTGTGACATATAAAAGCTCACATCAACATGTAAACACCACGTTCGGATTTGACAATCAGAATGATTTCATTCCAATGGAAGCAAAAAGTGTCCATGTAAACGTTGCTACTGACTTAAGTCACAGTTTTCGTGATTATAGAAAAAAATACACCTTTTGTTATTTACTTACAGGGTGTGGCATACTTAAAAGTATCATAATCATCCTGTATCCTCTGAGTAAGTACAGAACTGGCGCGTTTGTGTCGTGCGTTCACTGTTGGCCAAGTGAATTGCTAAGCGACACTGGGTCATTAATGAACGAATAATTGAAAGTATGGGATTTCCAGAATAATCAAATATCTAAATTAATATACAATCGCTATTTGTGATCAGTTTTTAATTAGAAATATTGCCTAAATTTAATGATCACTTGAAATTGGAGTCAGATTGAACACGGAGCTAGACTAAAATTTTAACTAAATCCTGATAAATTCAGAAGCGTAAGTAAAATACAGAATACGCATTAAACCTTCGACCAGGCCGTTGGATTCCGCTTTTTGGACCAGTGGATGGATTCTGTTTTCTGGTGGTGGACTGTGTTTCTACTAGGGCTGCACGATATTGGAAAAAACTCACATTGCAATATTTTGTTTTTCTGGAATTATATATTGCGATATGAAAAAAATCAATAAATAAATCACCAGATTACTTGAATAGCTCTATTTGAAAAAAAAAAAAAAAAAAAATCAATGATTGGAATGATTTTGTAGGTGAGTAAATCAACATAGGAAATACATTACAAGCATAGATAAATATAATAGAACAAAGATACAAATGATATAAACAGTGCTTTGTATTTTTAAGGCAAGTCTAACAGTATTCAGGTACAGAAATGGAAATCTTTCTTTCTCAATTGTTTACCTTCACCTAAGATATAAGCAACAGTTTTTTTTACAAGGATACTTGCAGAGACATCCATTTTGACAGTTTCACGCATTCGTGTCATTTCAGGCACAAATATAGCGGAAGTGAATGGAATTCAGTGTTCACGTGCATCTGCGTGGCTCTCACTTTGTCAACATTGGACGCAACGGCGTGACGCGACAAAATACAATAGAACATATAATCAGTGTGCTGTGTGACTGACTACACTGGATGCGGTGCGACACGACAAATCCCCGGCAGTAAACTGATGCCTCCTATTTATGATGTACTGATACAAATTTCAAATGATTGGCAACGGTCGCTTTGTCGCGTCCAGTGTAGACAGACTTTGGGGCCGTTCACATGGCGTGCCTAAAAACGCGTTCAAAACGCCCGACGCGCCGTTTTCTCCTTCTTTCCAAAGGGCTCGGGAGCTTGCGCTTTCATGGCGTCTGCCGTTGCTAAGCAACCGTGACCTGCGCTCTCCTCGACGACGCGGAAGTTTCAACAAAGGATAAATGGATTTCCTGCACTGAAAATCGCTTGCAGTAGCTCTGCTACTAATTTTATTTAAAAATGGATATCTCTGTACAGCTGTCGCAACCGGTGTGGACACGGTGTCTGTGTGTGAGAAAAGAAAACAATCAGCATGAATGTAACAATCAGTATAGGCCTGCTAAACATCGCACATACTGCGATGTGACTATCGTGGATGCACACATTGCGATGGCGATGCTGAAACGATATATAGTGCAGCCCTAGTTTCAACATCAACTAAAGTTGGTGTTCAGATGTAACAACGCTGAAAAAGGTATGCTGTCCTTACTTAGAGGCACTCATCATAAACTGTAAACCTTTCTACTCACCGCGGGAGTTTTCCTCTTTCATTCCGGCAAATATGTAATATATTACGGACGTCTGCGTAAGCACCGCGATGTAACAGCTGGCCGAACAAATAACTGAAATGGAGCAATTTTAACAAATCAAATATCTCCCGTGAACTCCCAAAATACAAGCAGCACATTTCATGTCCCACCAGACACAGTAATATATTGTATCACTGTTATACAGCAATAAAGGAGGGATAATTTTGGTAAGGGTTGTGATGTCCACATGTTTTTGTTGAAGAAATTAAAGAAGCTGTATCATTTCTATCGCAAAATGTTGGCCAAAAATTTTAAATTAAGTGGATATTTGAATTAAATGTTTGGTCAATATTAAACAAGGATTTGATCTTCCTGTAAGTGTAACAACAGCAATTATCAGGCCTTTGGTGCCCTTTGCAGGCATTTGTAATAATGCAAATTGTTTATTTTGTATTACATTATGTATTTTAAAAGTGTTATTCAATGAAACCATATGATTATTATTAATTAACCAATCATTATTGCCTCATTGTTTTTATAATACATTTTAAGTCATGAAAACTAGAATATTAAGTCAGATGCGTTGTTGGTGGTGGTGAAATTATTACCGACATTAAAACACATTACTAACGTCA
This sequence comes from Onychostoma macrolepis, assembly GCF_012432095.1. Taxonomy (NCBI): domain Eukaryota; kingdom Metazoa; phylum Chordata; class Actinopteri; order Cypriniformes; family Cyprinidae; genus Onychostoma; species Onychostoma macrolepis. Next base: position 1,955,385 of record NC_081157.1, read on the forward strand.
ACAGTCAAAAAAGTTGGATTCATTGTTATTCTTAATTAAAAAGCAGAACAATAATAAAACAATACGTTACAATGACAAACTAGCTTACATAACATTTATTAACAAAAACGAATAAGACGAGGCATGGCATAGGACACATGCTGTATTATATACCGACTAATAAATTACAGAATGTTTAGCAAACACTTCTCTGGTTTAAGAAGCGGTCTTTTACTTTAGTTTGAAGGCCAAATCCTCCGTTGCGCTCAGTCCGCTGCACGCACCTTCGCTCTCGTGCTGACGCAGCGAGTATAAACCAGGCTCTACCCACGAAGCGCTCGCGCTGAAAGCGCCTCTCTTCACATGTTCAGTGAAATCTGACTCCTGCTACAATGTGCCGCGGCTCTGCAGCGTGCGCTGTATGAAGCAGACGCTTTGGAGCTGTGCAGACCATGCACTCACAGATAGCCCTGCTATCTAAAATGTAATAAGTAGTGTAACTTTTTCAATTACTTTATTAAAGTAATGTAGCTAACTGATTACTTTTCATTACTTTCCAAATTTCAAATGTTTTCAACTGTTAATTATTTTCAAACATGTAAACCAGCAGGTTAACCTTACAGTAGCACTCAACACTGATTTACTGTCAGACTTTCAAAATACTTCATCGCTTGAATTAAGATTATAATTTAATTTTAAAGCACAGCTGCCACAAAAATCAGACTTTGAGATTAGTTTGAGGTTAAATAAAATTTAAAACCATTACAAGAAATAGTTTAATAGCTATGATACTGTTTTTTGAAATCAAATCTTTCAATAGCAATGACAGGAAACACTGGCATCTAACAATGCCTTGGAAAAAAATCAAGCATATACTAAACCCAAATAGGAAATAAACAAGTTATTGAATAAGCATGTGTCCTATTGTGTGTCCTAAACTCCTAAAACATTGGTGTCTCATATTTTAGAGCAGTCACTGCAATTTATGAAAGAAATCAATTAAATGTGGGTGTGTGTGAAAAAAATTCAGATGTAACCCCCTTTGTAATCGTTAACATTTTCATAAGTAACTGTAATTTAATTACACATTTTTTCTCAGTAACTGTAACCGATTACAATTACATTTATTTTGTAATTAAATTACGTAATTTAGTTACATGTGTATCATGAATACATTTAAGTGTTTCAAAAATATTGATGTTTTTTTTTTTAATCATATTGTTGTTGATGCAGTTTAATAAAAGCTACAAGTCACTAAAAACCATGTGTCAAAGGCTGTGTTACTGTAATTATACAGTAATCCTCCTCTTGGTCTTGTGCTTATCAACACTCTTAAACCATGGTGAAAGGCACACCTTTGGTGACTTCGGTAGAAATGACTCTTTCATAACAGACATTCAGTTTGAGAGTAAGGATAAAGATTGTATAATTTATTTTAATGCTTTTTTCCACAAGAAATAAAAAATAAGCAAACAAATTTAATTTCTGAACTAAGAGGCAATTTAAGTGTATATGAAATTAAAATGTTTTATTTTTATTTTTTTACAGATCAGGTCCTCTACATGTTTCCAAGTCCCTGCTGTCTCTCAATTCACTGTAAATAACAAGTAACGCAAGAACAACCTAACTTCAAAAATTAAACTATAGACTGTCTTGAGTGTCTGAATCTTCTAACTTATTCAACAAAACAACTCCTAGCATCACAATCTGAACAAAATAAGCCAATATTTTATTATTACAATTGCAGATCAAACAGTGCTGTTACCCAAAACAAACTCAATGCAACAAACTGATATAAAGTTGGTTCGACGTTGGATATTAGACAGATATTCAGCCGCGAAAAACATCAATAAATTCTTAGTGGATGAGTACATTTGTATAAAAAAATGGCTTATCTGAAAAGCATTAGAACTTAGAACTGAACACACATCGCAGTTTATTTAGTTTTAATCCTCCTCGATATGTTGCAACGCATAAAGGCTTTAGCAGCGGCGCACTAGCACTTAGGCCAGCTAGGGACAGTCTACAAAGTACATGTGAAAGGATAAAACGATTAATTGTTTCCCATCTAAATGGTTTGTACAGTTAACAAAACAAGAGCAATTTGTGCACCAAGGTCTTTGAAAGATATAAAGACAAACACTTATAACGCTCACTTGAATTTAAATAAGAAATATTGTAAACAAGATATGCGATAGTGGTTATTTTATATTATTACTATTAATAAATATATTAATAAAGAAAAGCTATTTAAAATCATTATCGTTCCATAATCCAGTGGTTATGCAGTAGGCTGATTCCAGGTCCTTGTGAGAACATTTTAATGCTCGTTGTTTTCACAGAAGTATGACACCAAAAAAGTACACGCTATTGAAATTTAAACCAATAAATAAATTCATTTAAAATAAATACACTCTTCTGTATCAACCTCATGGGTGTGTGTCTTTGTTACTGTTTTTATAAGAATATTTTTATATTTGTTTTAGTCATAGAACTATAATAGAAAACACGGTTAAATACATTACATTATACATTAAAATAAATACAATCTTCTATCTCAGTTTCAAAGGCTGTGTCTTGTTACAGACTCTTTAAAGGAGTCATATGATGTTGCTAAAAAGTACATTATTTGGTGTAATGCAATACGTTTATGCGGTTTAAGGTTCAAAAAACACATTATTTTCCACATACTGTTCATTATTGTTGCTCCTCTAAGCCCCGCCTTTCTGAAACGCGCCGATTTTTACAAAGCTCATCGTTCTGAGAAGCGAGGCGTGCTCTGATTGGCCAGCTATCCAGTGCATTGTGATTGGCCAAATACCTCAAGCGTGAGATGGAAATGTTACGCCTCATCAGACAGATGCCGTGTCCCTGCGCCGACGACACAAAAACAATAAAACCCATTATAAACGAGGCATTTGTTGCATTCAATGGCAACATAATCGCGCCGCGTAAACATTACCATGTCCATTTCAAAACGTAGAAACAACAAACAACAAGCACTACTCTACACTGCTCAAAACTTGCGTTTGAATAGTCAGTGGCAAATTCTTTAAAAATGAAAACATACTTACAGGCTGTGAGTCAGAAGCACCAGACTGTCCTTGCAAAGTTGGAATTGCCCCACTTTATAGAAACAGCCTTTGTGCAAGCCTGCATTGTAGGCTACTCTTTCAGGTTCAGAAAAGAGTCCTCCGTAAATTGCGCTGCACACACTCTAATATTTGGGTTGAACTGTTCTGGAACATTGTTGTAAATACAACTTAACCACTGATTTCTAGCTGTGTCCTCTTTTGGAAGCCCAAACAAAGTACTTTCGCTTTCACAACGAAACACAGCGTCTCCAAGACATAGCGCCCACGGCAGCAACAATACTACAGCGAGAATAATAGTTCCGCCTTCTTTCATTGCGTACATTTGGGCAGTGTTATGCAAATCTTCCCACACAGTGACATAGACATGTGGGGGCGTGTTTGAATGAGCCGTTTTAGGAGGGCGTGGCAGAGTCTTAACTTTTATAAAGAATAACTCTTTGGTTTTGAGACTTTAGCCTTTGCAACTTCAGGGATTTTATCTATGCACCATCAGCTTGCAACACTCCAAAGAGAAAGGAAAACTTGAAAATCGCATCATATGACCCCTTTAAAGAACATTTTGCAGTTGTTTTCATTGTCAAAAGAGATGCAGAAGTCACGCTATTGACATTCAAGAATAGCTTGCAAAACCTTCCAAAGAGTCTCCAGTATTACTGCCCCCTAGTGGAAGATACTGCAGTTGTTTTGACTGAGTTTTAAATTCAAACCTTTAACATAGAAGACTGTATTGATTTTAAGTTAATTTTATGTCAACTTCAAAAGGTGTGTCTTGTTGCTGGATCCTAGAAGTCATGTATGCAAGTTTTACTGTCATATTTAAATCAGAATACATGCTATTGAATTAAATTCAAATTTGTTAATAAATTAATTTTTCTCAAATCCAAAGGCTGTGTCTTCTTTGAGATTCCTATACAAACATTTTCCAGTTGCTTTCATTGCCAAAAGAGATGCAGAAGTCACGCTATTGACATTCAAGAATAGCTTGCAAAACCTTGCATAGAGTCTCCAGTATTACTTGCTCCCTAGAGGAAGATACTGCAATTGTTTTGAGTGAGCTTGACATTTAAACCTTTCATAAATGTATTTAAAATGCATACAGTTTTCCATCACAACTTCAAAAGTTGTATCTTGTTACTTGGGCCTAAAAGAGCATTTCTATGCAGATTTTACTCTCATTTGTAAATCAGGATACATGCTATTGACTTGAATTCAAATCTGTTAATAAATTCATTTAAAGGTATGCAGTTTTCCATAACTTTAAAAGCTGTGTCTTGTTACTGGTTTCTAGAAGAATATTTTAATGTTGGTTTTATGAGAGAAAACATTCAATTGAAACTAAATAGCCAATTAAATTGTTTATTAACCTGATTAACCAATACATCAATTAGTTAAAAATTCAGTTTTCAAGCTCATTTTCAAAGGGTTTTGTTTCTTTAAAATCACTAATGTTTTGTAAGAGGGATCACACAAAATGCATGTAAAATTTTTAGTACTGTCCTGAGTAAGATATTTTGCGTCAAAGATGTTTACATATAGTCCACAAGACAAAATAATAGCTAAATTATGTCAGAAGCTTCAAAAGAAACCTAGATGTTTCCCAGAAGACAAAATTAGTACAATTTACCCAAAGAGTTTGAGAGACCTGGTTTGTGAGTTTTTCTGAAGAATAGTGGACAGTTTAACTGCTCAGGACAAATAAGGGACTCATGAACAACTATTGAAAAAAAAAAAATAAATAAAATAATAATAATAATAATAATAATCATCATTAATGGGATTGTTTAATTAAATTCAATAGCATGTGTCCTGAATTACACATGAGAGTAAAACCTGAATTGAAATGTTCATTTAGGAATCAGAAACAAGGCACAACCTTTGATGTTGAAATAGAAAACTCTATTGATTTTCATTTAATTTATTAAAGGTTTGAATGTCAAACTCAGTCAAAACAACTGCAGTATCTTCCACTAGGGGGCAGTAATACTGGAGACCCTTTGGAAGGTTTCGCAAGCTATTCTTGAATGTCAATAGCATGATTTCTGCATCTCTTTTGACAATGAAAACAACTGTAAAATGTTCTTTGAGAAATCTGTAACAAGACACAGCCTTTGTAGCCGAGGTAGTAGATTGTATTTATTTTACACTAAATTATGTATTGGTTTAATTGTCTATAGTACGTGTTCTATTAAAGTATACACTTTACAATAAACATCAGAAATGGGAGGAAAACATCAAACAATAAACAAAAAGAAAAGAACATCAGAAATCCAAAGAGTAATATACAACATAAAACAAAATAAACAGAAGTTAACTAAGAAAGATAACATTCTGAAAACAAGTGAGTTTTGAGCAGCGATTTGAATTCAGACAGGCTATTGGCAAGACAGAGTGATCTGGGTAGAGAGTTCCATAATTTAGGGGCAACAACACTGAACGATCTGCCCCCATGGAAGAGAGGCGATATCGAGGGATGGTGAGAAGGCGAGAATCAGAGGACCGCAATGAACGTGGTGGAGAATAGGGGAGGAGCAGATTGCAAAGATAGTAAGGGGCCAGACCATTCAAGGCTTTAAAAGTAAGCAGGGTAATTTTAAACTTGATGCGATAGGCCACTGGTAGCCAGTGCAGATCAGCTAGAATAGGGGTGATGTGGGCTGAACGCTTGGTGCAGTGAGAATCTGAGCGGCTGAGTTTTGAATATACTGTAATCTAGCAATAGTGGTAGCTGGCAAGCCAATGAAGAGGGCATTACAGTAATCGAGACGAGATGAGACAAAAGCGTGAATGAGAGTTTCTGCATCTTTGGTACTTATGAAAGGACGGAGCTGGACAATTCGTCGTGAGTGAAAAAATGCCAATTTAGAGAGAGAGTTAATATGATACTGAAATGAAAGAGATGGGTCAAACATAACACCGAGATTTCTAACGATACTAGATGGAGTAATTAAAGTGCCAGTAATATCACAAGTAAAGTCAGCGGGAACTTTGGTGGTAAGTGCTGGAGTACCAATGATGATGATCTCAGTTTTTTCCATATTTAGTTTCAGAAAATTAGAGTTAAGCCAAGTTTTAATATCCTGCACGCAAACAGAAATTTAGTCGATTTGGGTGGATAGGGAAGGCCTGCATGACGTGTAGATTTGGATGTCATCAGCATAAAGATGATAGCTAAAGCCGTGATGCTGTAGTAACTGACCCAGTGGTAAAATGTAAATAATAAACAGCAAAGGCCCCAGAACGGAACCCTGGGGGACGCCTTGTTACTGTAATATTATTACTTTTTGCAGTAACTAGTAGTGTAACTAATTACTAATAAGATTTCAGTAATAATATTAGTTACTATCCATAAAACAGCTTAGTTACTTTTGATGCCTCAACCCCGCTGATTTAAAATCCAACAATAAAATAATTCCTAGATTTATTTTCATAATTTTCACGACTCCCCGGTGCAGCAGGCAAGCTTGAAATATGGAAAAGCTTACATTTAGCAGATAGAAATATTGCATTATATTGATTTTGTCAGAAGAAAAGATGATCTGAACACTGATGTGTAAGTTGTGGCTTTACTTTACTCTGGCATTACATCCCACCCACATCCCTCTGACCTGCTTGTGGCACATTATACTACTATAATTAAAAATCTTTTGGGAAAATTAAACAGTTTCTTACAAACTTATGTGATTTGATAAAATACATAATGAAATATAATCATATATGGGTAACAGAGAAATTTCAATTCAAGCTACACATGACAATTAATGAGATTAATACAACACTTCACTTGGGTAAAGTTGGTTTTATATTCGCACATTCAGACTTCTGCATTCAATTACTTTGTTAACCGCACTACATTGGATATTCAGCAGACATTCGCAAGTAAGTATGACATTAAAACAATACTTGCCCATTTTGATCGATTGTGAAAAAAATGTAGTAGGTTGACAATGATGTCGCTGATTAGAATTTGCAAAAAATAACTTTATTGCACATATAATTAGAAAGTTATTGAACTCGGAAATGTGTGAATGTTGTGAATGTGCCAATATAAAACCAACTTTACCCAAGTATAGGAAACAATTACAAGACACACCCCAAGATAGCACACGTACATCTGCAAGATGTCTGTTAAAGATCTCTTGATCTGGAAAGCATCTGCTGTCTACAAACATCTGACAGTACCCCATAAGGCTGAAATAAAAGAGTTTGTATTTTTTATTAATTGACGTATGTGTTTACATTTCAATAGCATGTGGTGTGCTATAATGCCGTCCAAAGGCAAAGCGCAGTAACTACACATTTGGTCAAAATTGATTTAAGGTTTATAATGGGCTTTGTGACATCTGCTCTGTCTTGTGACAAAGTCTGCTGATTCAATCTCATCCCGTTTCTGAGAAACAAGTGTCAAAATTGCACTAACTACAAAATCCAGGCTAATACCAAGGCAAACCGCAGTAAGTGAAGTTACTGCATTCTGGCTTTGTTTTCCCGGCTTCGACACCGCAGATACTGCGCGGTCTGCCTTGGTAGCCGTAACACTCACACAGAACCAACAAGTCAACCAGCTAGCCTACCATGGCACAATCCCGCGGTCAAATGATGGTTGAACTCGCATTAAAACGCAAATATCCAAAGACGGGTAAGGAAGATAGCAAAATATTAACTTCTAGCAAGGCAAATGACAGCTTTATAAAAAAGTAACATTAACTAGCCAGCCGCTAGCAAATTAAACAGACATTAGCGTACTTCTCCATCGAAGGCTCTGACACTCGTAACGATAATCCGATTTATAATTGCGTTGATGTTTGTTGATTCGGATATCTCTCAGGCAGCTAATCCAATTGTAGTGACAAGGGTTACTACCTCAAAAGCTGGCTCCGGTAAAGTTATATTGTTATGCGCAGTTAGCTAACAATAGCTGCACCTCCTCAGCAAAGTGACAACCCGACGTGCACCCGACATCAACAGAAGCATTTTTGAAATAGCTGTCAATCCACCTTTCTTCTTCTTGTTTAATGACTAATAACTCCTCAGGAGCATTATCGCCACCTACTGCAGGGTACTGAATGTCAAATTAAACTTACACAGGCGATGAGTATGAATTTTGAAATCAATCCGCCTGTGTTTGCGACCCGCAATTTGCAAACCACGTTAGACCACATGATTGAGACAGAATAAGTCAGCCTTAATTGCCAACTCAATAAAAAGATGTATACAACCGCTTTTTTGTTTCAGTAAATATAACAGAACTGAGTAGTTAGTGTCCTGTCATATTTGTTCAATAATAATGATCCGCTTTTCAGTTGTCAGAGTACATCTTGCCAATCAGTTTTTTGGATTCCACAGATAGCTAACAATCAGAATCCTCTATTTTAATTCTATTTTAATGATTAGCTTTACGATAGCATAAATAGGAATAGTACAAATTTGAGAATAGGCTCATTCTACAGAAACGTCCACTTTTCTGTCCCTAGACTTTACAGAAATATTGAAATACACATTAGGGTTTAAAAAAAAACTATATTTTAAAATTAAACAATATGTTATTTGAACAATTACACCTTCCTGAGCCATCAATGTGGCATTATTATTTTTTTATTAATTATATAGAATTCCAAGTAACACAAAACTGCTCGTCCCCACAGCCATGTACAGCAGGAAAGTGCTTTATTTTGAGGTCAAAAACAGGATTTTCTACCATTTAAAATACAAAAGTCTATTCATAACTATCAAATATATGATATAAATGGCATAATAAAACAAAATGCCAAATAAATATTATAAAATATATAATGAAAGTAGTGGTCCCTGGAGTCGTGTCACTGGTGTCACTGCTTAACACAAGTCTTTTATTTTGGAATAAAAAATAAATAAATCACACCGATGACATCACTCGACTTCCTCCTTCCTATTTTCTAAACATCTATGAAAAAAGGCCCATGTTTAGTCCACTGTTTCTTTTCAGTTATGATCAATTTTCTCATTTATCTCATGATTTCATATGAAGCTTTTAGTTGAAGTCACTGGAGTGACCTATTTATTGTTAGGGAAATGTTAAACTATAATCCAAATGGATTAAACTACTTAATTTAGTGAGTATACCATGATTGACAACATGTGGCTTGATACCTTGCAGCAGACATTTTGTAAAATGCATTTTTCATGAAAATTGTCAAGTGACGATCAGTATATCAGGTCTAATGTATGTCACTGGTGTTACTGTCACTGGTGTTACTGTACTGTTTTTGTCTGTCACATTAAATAAATAAAACATAATCTCCTTATTTCTTGCATTTTCATTAACTCTGACTACATGTGCTGAAATAAATTTTTTAGAAATAATATTTCATAAAAACTTTCAATATTGCTAAAGAAGGTAACACCAGTGACAAAAAATGATACATGTGGTCTTGAAATAATTGCACAAAAAAAGTTAAAAAATAATAATAATTGAGCTGTCATTTATATGTATTCATAAAGTCAAAAGGTAATCTAATAATGTGCTCTAAGTTTAAATGTAAAAAAAAAAAAAAAAAATTTAAGACATCTTGCCATACCAAAAGTGGACATTTCTGTAGAATGACCCAATAGCCTAGATTAAAAGTTAGGCAAAAGGAGAAGCAGCATACATATATTTAGATAATAGCTTCTGTCTTCAAGTATCTGTAACACAATGGAACAAACAGGATGAGGGCAGGGTGACGAGGGCTGATGACCGTGAGGATGAGGATGAGGATGAGGATGAGAGAGATGCTACCTATGTACCAGAGGATGAGGCTGATAGTGATGAAGATGGTGATTATGTCAATAGCGTCAAAATTGTTTTTCAAGAGCAGCCTGCAGCTAACGAACAATGTAAGTTTCCACAGATGGGGAAGCCTTGTGGTCCAATGTGTAGGAAGATATGCATGAAAAACTAACAGAGGGTCAAAGGAGACAGACATTTACAGCATATTGGAATATGTCCTACAGTGAGAAAAAGAGCTTTATTTTTCATATGGTTCACAGCGCCACACCTCAGCTGTTCCTAGCAGACAAACCAGGTCACTCATTTACCATCTAAATGATGACCTCGGCCAGCAACAGAAAGTCTGTAGAACAACATTTTTAACAACCTTGGGCTTTCATCCGAAAAAATTATAGACTGATAGACTATAGACATAGTCACTGTCATTGGAAATACAATCTCCTCAAGTCTAACACCACCACAAGAACGCAGAGGAAGGCACACACCCATCAATAAAATTGACATGGCTCCAGGGTCATACGCAGGATTTTATAAATGCTCCCTCGAGGAAATTTAGATTTTCCTGACTTACACGTGTGCATTTTAAGATGTTTTAAGGCTCATAAATTGGATAATAATATAGGTTTAAAACCAAGTCAGTGGGCAGTAGTAGCATAAATTATTTTTCAAGATAACAGATTCTTAAACATGAGAATCAGATTAAATGTCGCAATGAATGATCCACGCTACAAACTTGAAATAGAGAAGATATCGTTTATGTTTATGAATTTAATAAGTTATAATTATCCTGGTAGCCTTCAGTAAAATCAAGTGTCTAAAATGATTAAACAAGAATATTATTTTTATATATTTTTAATTCACACTGACAGAAATCTTTTCCAATAAGTTTAAACTGATTTTTATATGTTATGGGCAAAATCAAATCGCACATCGACAACAACAATTACGATATTATCGCAGACTATATATCATACACCCCTACTGCTGAGGCATCTCATATCATGAGAAGATCTGTTACTTTGGCTTTTTATCCTGGAAAAAGACCTCAATGGTGGGTACGGCCCTGCATGGCTCCAATATTTGAATACATTTAATTATTTAATCCCACTTCCAGCCATTACAGACGTGAACATGCCCCACATAGGAGGTACCTGCCGAGTGATGTCAGCATTCAGTTGATGTTCAAAGATTACAAGGAAAAAATGTCTCTCAAATGTTCCTATGAAACATATAGGAAGGCCATGAAGCAGAGGAACATTAGCTTCACTAAGCTGGGTGAAGAAGAGAGTGAAAATCGCTTGAGTCAGAGCACAGCACCAGAATGAAACCAGCATTCAGGAATGTCACCACTGTCAAAAGTGGGACGAGCACAAGAGGAGAGCAGAGAGAGGAAGGCATCACTACAGGTTGGATGCAGAAAGGGAAGAGCTTGATGAGCTCTCAATTCGCAGCGTTGACCTCCAGAAAGTCATCATGCTGCCCTGAATGCCTGGGTTGAAGACTGCAGTCTTTACCAAACACATCTCAGCTTTCCATGAAACCTTCGCCAGTGTGGGGAAAAGGTCATCTTCCAAGAAGAATAGCAGTTCAGTAATATGGCACGAAGGCATTGTTGGACGGAAGGCAGAGAAGATAAGGAGCGGGATGTGAAACATGTCATTTACTGAGTTGACAACTGCACCGCTCAGAACAAGATCTGCTGCCTCCATACAACTTTAGTCACTGTGTTAGATGACCTTACCACCCCACACGAGGATATAACCTTACAGTATTTGAACAGGGCGCACCTTCATGAGCGCAGACCGTTTCCATCATGAGGTGGAGAAAGAGATGAGGACGCGGCCTGGAGGTGCTGTGTCAAGAATGTCATTGCCTCCTCCAGCTCTGGGAAAGACAATGTGGTGGAGATCCAGAGTAGAGGTATCTGAACATGGAGGGCAGGCCACTCACTGCTTAAGACAGAAGTAAAATGTAAATTCTGGTTGACTCTAGGAGACTCTGGAGTACCCAAAACAACTGCGACCTGGAGACAAGGGGATGGAGAGGGAGAAAAAGTCGGAGATCATTTCCAAGCTCTGTCCAATGATGCCCCTGTGGGATTACAAATTTATTTAAATGTTTAATTTAGATTCCAATGTAATAGTGTACAAACTGAAGAAGTTATATACATTGTATTTAGCATTTATGGTGAAGATGATGACATCAGATGAACGATTCAAGAGGTCCCTGCCAGTTCCTGTTCTCTTATTGTAAGTCTAATGAGCCAGATGACGGAGACTCTTGCCTTTTGTTTGTAATTGCTCTTGATGCCCCTGCCCCAATCTTTGGGCAGTTAGGCTGATTAGATTAGGAGTGGTTAAATGGGGCAGGATTCTATACCTGAATACCTCATTTGCATGCTTAAAGGTCGTCACCCAGGTGCCTTGTTTTCACTCCTAAGCACTGCCCCCTAAATGTATTTAAAACTACAATGTATTACTGCTTTTAGTTTAGACTTGGATGACTACAGCGACGCGCAGCGAGTTCTCAATAAAGAGTCACTTCTGTATGAAAGATATCCCAACGTCTCCTGGTCTCTGCTTCGTAGAAGATAAAAGTTCACAACACCCCTCAACCGCCGTCAGCTTTGGAAGAACCTGGCTGAGGAGGAGTGAACATTTGGGAGAACTCAACAAACCGCACACACACACACACGCACACACGCACACAAGTGTGCACTCTCACGTGATCATGCGCACACACACACCACACTTGCGCACTCTCACAAGCACACACACACACACACACACACACAAACAAGCTTGCTCACACAACCATTCACACAAGAGAACAAGCACACACACACACACACACACACACACACAAACAAGCTTGCACACACACGCTCACATGTATACCTACGTTACCTACTAGTTGTTCTGTTGCTTTTATGAATGGTTAAAACCAATGTTCTTAAAATAAGTTATTTTAAAGCATTCTTGGTCTGCAGAAACTGACATAACTCTGCCCATTGAATCCATCGTTAGTTTGGGAGAACCTGGCCTAGGAGGAATAAAAAACTGCCTTTGGGACAAACACACACACACACACACTTTGTTGCTGTTCTTTTGTTTAAATTATGTTAATTTGTAACTACTGTTTTTAAAGCAACCTTGGTCTGTAATGAATTACTTTGTCAATAAAATGAGAAAAACACTCTTTGTGGTGAAAGGGGCATTGCAATAAGATGACTCTTAATCTTGAAGCTTACTATTGAGCAATTTTAACACTCCCAATGAGCAAACATCAGTAAAATTATTTAAGTTATTAAAAACAATCAACATGTAGTAAGAAACACAAGAAGAAAGTTGGATGAACACATTAGTTTGTATACTGCACTTTGCTTTTGCAATAGTGTTTTAGTTGTGTAAGATCATTCAAAGTGCAGTATCTGCATTTTGGTGGTCAAAGGTCACATCAGTGGTCATGGTTTTTATCTATAAAAAATTTCTTCCTAATAAGGCATTACATGACTGCATTACCACAAATCTACCCACAACATGAGTGACTGGCTGGTGTAAAAACTTTAACGCAGCGGCTATTTGCATTAAGTGTAAATAGCGATAGATGCTATTTATACTAAGTGCAAATAGCACATTTCTTAGCGATGGATGCTATTTACACTAAGTGAAAATAGTATTTTTTAAAGATATGCTATTTACACTAAGTGCAAATAGCTATAGATTCTATTTACACTATGTTAAAATAGCAAGATTTTCTGCTATTTATACTACTTATTGCAAATAGTGGCAATTATCTGCACCTCAGTATTGTAGTACATTATGAAACAGTATGCAATAATAACGTATTGAGTGTAAATTATAGTTTTAATTCAAATTATTAACTGGATGCCACCTTATGGGGACAATAAAGCCCTCCTTACACCTACCCTAACCCTACCCCATACTCTTATTTTCAACTTTTTTATTATTTCCTTCATTTTTACTTAAAATAAATGCGATGCAATATGAGATTTGAAAAGAGAGAAAAAAAAGTTCGGCAAAAGGCGGCCTCAAACTCGGGTCGATCGCGTCGAAAAGCACACGTCTTACCATCTACGCCACTGAAACTAATGGTGATTTTGTGTCTTTTTTTAGTGTCGATTAACTCAATCACACGTTAGTGGGTGGAGTTAGTGTAAATAGCCTTTGCCAACAAGACGGGCTGTTTGCACTTAAGTGTAAACAGACACTCCAAACTTTAAAGGCATTTTTCTCTGTTTCAGTGTTTGCGTAGTTACTGCACTTTGCCTTTGTAGGGCAGTATAGCTCTGCAAATTCAACCGATGTCTAACTGTTATTCTATGAACCAGTAACAAGACAAGACACAGCCCTTTTAGACTAGGTTCACACTGCATGCTAAAGTGGCCCAAATCCGACTTTTTGCCCAAATGTCAACCATATCTGATTTTCTTATGACAGTCTGAACAGCACAAATCCGATTTTTTCAAATCAGGCCCAGGCCACTTTCACATGTGGTCCTAAATCAGATACATATCCGATGTTTTGCAATGCGACTTCAGTCTGAACGGCCATGTCGCATTTCAAGCGATTTTTACATCATTGAAATGTGACAGACGTCACAATTCTGCGCTGGAGGAAATCATGCTCTCCTTCTTCTTAATATTCTTCTTCTTATCACTTTGTTATTCAGGCTTCGATTGCACACTAACGTAAAAATTGCCAAACACGCGCTAACATGAGCAGCATCCATTTTTATTTCCGCAAACACAGTGCGCTGCGTCTGACGTCACGTCTTCTTCTGCGCATGCGGGTCACTTCAGGGCCGTATACGGTTCACACATGAGACTGATGGCAGTCGCATTTAAATGACAATGTGAACAACAGTGCAAAAAAAAAATCCGATCTGAGCATTAAGACCTGCAGTGTGAACTAAGTCATAGATGAGATAAAATGCTGTATGTTTACAAAAATGATATGTTAATAGGTTTGAATTTGATTCAATAGCGTGTATCCAAATTTTCTTATGAAAGTAAAAGATACATAGAATTGTGGTTCTATGAACCAGCAGCATGACACCCTTTGAGGCTGAAATGTCCTACTTTGTGTATTTTAAATTAATTTATTCACATTTCTGATTTTTAAATTTAGTCAAAACAACTGTAATCTGTTCCTCTACGCCGGGGGTGGTGTACCGCACTTCTTAATAAGCTTCTTCTTTGTATGGAACAATTGTGCTTTTTGCTCTTCGTTTTGCACTTTGCAGACGGTCCCTATCCTGCACTGTTACATTATAATCAATTACAATACCTTAAAGCAGATTAAAACAAATAAAGCACATTGTGTGTTCTCTTCTACATTTGAAAACAATTAGAACACAGGATGTTTCTTGTCATTGTGCTAAATCGTTAAAGAACTACTGAAGATTTCCGAAGCTTTTTTCCAACTTTATATCGGTACGCAACAAGCTAACCAGAACTCTCATACAAGTTTAAAACAAGTGTCTGAAAGAGTGTTATTTTGCCTGTAGATAATTGACAGAATCGGGCAATCCGAGAAGATACAGAAAAGAGTCGCGCGAGTCAGAATTCAGCTCAAAATCGCACAGTGTATGTCCGGCTAAACACTCGCAGATTATAAACGCGAGGACTCTGAGGATTGTGTCTTACCCAGTGAAGGAGCGTTTTCACAGATGAGCATACATGTCACGGTCAGTGCACCTGAGATTCACACACAGCTCGGATCACGTTCATATATGCTCCACACACACACACACACACACACACAAACAATGAAGCTGATCAGGAGGGGCAGGGCACGCACTTTACGTCTACTTTCGTTTCGTGAAAAATGTGTGTCTCGCGTGCCATGGTAAAATCATGAAAGCATTTGTCACTTTTACTTTAACCCGATCTCATGAAATTGCTTATGATACCACGAGTTTCTATTTCTATTTGGCGTACTACTTATACTTAGAAATTGACTTTGGCGTGCATATGATACGCAATGGTTAGGTGTGTGGGGTAGGTGCATATGTAGGCTACGCCAAAACTGCGCATCATATGCACGCCAAAGTCAATTTCTAAGTATAAGTAGTACGCCAAATAGAAATAGAAACTCGTGGTATTGATACGCATTTTCATGAGATCCGGCTCTAACATTTAACTAGTAAAAAAATAAGTATTGTATATTTGGATAGATGCAAATGGCAATCTTCCCTCAGGCAATCCATCTCATGAACACTTGACAATAAACGCGGAACACACAACACTATAATACATTATTTATTTAACACACATACTTATTTACATTTCAAATTTGCACATATCATAACTGTACATACATAATTGCCTATATTTTAAATTGTTTTATGCTATTTTGTACATTGTCTATTTTGTATATTATTCTTTTTATTATCTGTGTCGTGTCTTGTCGCTGTCATTCTGTCACACTGTGGAGCTTCTGTCACTAAAACAAATTCCTTGTGTAAATATACCTGGCCAATAAAGCTCATTCTCATTCTGAAATGTACAAACAGGCGTGGCTCGTCTGTAAGGGCAGGTGAGGCAGAGCCCCACCAAAATATTCACCCAAAACGACCTCTATATAAACGGAATAAATAATAAACAGTAAATGTGTTCAGCATTCTGCTACAAATGTTTTTCGGATTTTCTTGACAATTTTAAATCATAAAGTGATATTAAAATTCTAATATTAAAATTCATCGCAAGCTTCGGCAGGCACGTAAAATGATACTAAGTGGGGCAGTCGAACAGGGGCACGTTCAAGCTCACACCGGTGCACAACGTTTTGCTACGGTTTCCGGGTTGAACGACATGTTTCCTGGAAACGGTTTTTTTTTATTTTTTTTTATTCAATGCTTTGAACAATAACAAAGAAAGGCATTCATAACAGGGAGATTTACAAATAAAGACTGAGATCACAGTCAATTTTCATTTACACTCTATATCATATAACACATTAAATTTAACATACAATAAAAAAAAAAAAAAGAGTAGGGGGTTTTCACATTATGAAACCAAAATCCTCTAATAAGGTATACAAATATCTTGCTTTGGGACTTTTCATCCCTCTTAACGTCTCCAAATATAATACAAATTCCTCTTTAAACACCACTAAACTAAATGAAAAATTTACATTTATGAATATAAAATTTTAGCAAAAGCAACAAATTATTTAATACATAGGATATCTTTTTATCTTTAAATAACAAGCCAAATTTAACAAAATAGATTACACTATGATCTGTTAAGGGGGCACCTGAAATACTACATTTAGTTGCATAACTTGAAAGAGTGTCAGATCCTAACCAATAATCAATTCTCGATTTTGAAGTGGCATTTGGTTTGAACCACGAAAAGTGTCTGGAAGCGGGGTTTAATTTTCTCCATATATCAGTTAAAGAATTTGATAAACAGAAATCTTTAATAATATAGTTCATATGAGAACTGCTAAATTTAGAAGGATGTCTATCCATAAATTCGTCTGATGTCATGTTAAAATCTCCACCAATTAAAACATATTCTGTAGGATATCTAACTTTGAGGTCATTTATGACGTCTGTTACTGTTTCCAGAAGATCCTTATTCTGGGAGCGGACATTATATCCATATATATTAACCAAGATGAAAAATATTTCGTCTAATTGTAAGACTACTGCGAGCCAATGACCATCTATATCGGCCTTGCGAGTAATAATTTTACCAGGGCATTTATTCATGCAAACAGCGACTCCTGCAGATCGATTTGACCCATGACTGAATAACATGTCATCCCCCCACTGTTTTTTCCAAAAGGCAGCATCTGCCGATTCTGAATGAGTTTCTTGTAAAAACAAACAGTGTGATTTTCGACTTTTGCAAAATAAAAAAATTGCCTTTCTTTTAACGGAATCCTTCAAACCCCTACAATTCAAAGATGAAAACGAGATGTTTTTTAGCTTTTAACGTGAACATGAACAAAAAAAAAAAAAAAAAGGATTTCCTGGAAACGGTGTGCAATAGGGTTTGAGATACGTTTTCTCTTGTTTGGTGGGTGTGTCAAAAATGTCAGCCAATCAGCAGCAACGTGTATGTAAACCACGCGGTATTAAAGAGACAGCTCGCTCAATGGGTCCAAGTGAAGTCGTTTAATATGTGTCAGCAGCAGCTCCATATATGCAACACTTGGAGATATTAGAAGACGTGTTTGTCGTAAGAGTTTTATAGTAACATAGCATATGTTACATGATGATGATGATGAATTTGTAAGTAAATGTAATTAACATCAAAATAAATTCACAAGAGCAAGTATATTGTTTGCACATGTTTATTTACATTAAAGGCAAAATAACTGAAATAATAAGAGCACAAGTATAGATCTGGAACGTCTTTAAGTCTGTCTAAATATCATGTAGTAATTGCAATGTCTTCTGGTCCGTATCCTTTCCTTAGGAAGGTGTGCTAGACACTGATTAATGTAACATAAAAATACTATACATATTTATATTGCTATTGTATTGTGGGTGACACTTTCATAAACCTTTCTATGCTCCTCTGATTATATAATGGTAAATATTACAACATCATAGCACGACAACATTGATCAGCAATAATGATAAGCCTAATACTCACAATAACAATAATAAGGTTATATAGATCATAACACTGTCTCGGAAGTAAGAAGTGGATTATCCTTCATCTGAAATGTTTGTCTTTTCATTCTGAAATGTGAGGCAAATGTTGGATCACAATAATTAGGAGACACAGTTTCCACAAATCCTTCACTCGATTGGGATGCTCTCTTTTATTCTGGACAGCAAGGGCAGTGACTGTAACATCGAGCGTATTTTCAGTATTAAACACGTATTTATACCGATTTCATCAGGCTCCGAAAATTCTTCAAAAAGAGCACAAAGAATGGCCTTCTCATCTGCCATAGCTGCAACTCTTGCGTCATCAGAACAAAGTGTTCAACGCACCACCGTTTCCGTTTAATAAACGTTTTGCATGGTTTTTTTGGGGCTGAACGCAGCCCAGGTGTTGTGCCGAATTTTGACTCCCCCTTGCGTACACGCACGACATCCTTAATTATTAGTTTTATTTTTCGTTTGTTTACAGAAATGTTCATAAACAGTGTTTTCTAAAACTGTTGATTACTGCAGGCTTCGACAGGATATATGTTTAAGTCCTGCGTGTTGGTGGAATAAGCTTAGATTAAAATATTATGTAAAATATATTACTTATTAGTTTAAAATGTTATTATTTAACATTTTATTTTTATTTAAAATATTATTTACTATAAAATATTACATTATTCGTACAAGCCGTAGCTAGGGGATTCTGGGCCTGCTGAAAAAATATTGATGTGGGTATGGAAGCTCACATCTGGTGCCATGTTTGTTTGTTTGTTTTTCACAAAATAACAAGACAGTACATACATACAAATAATGGTTCCCTGATAGCACACGTACATCATGGAGACGTCAATTTGATGTCTGCGTTTACATCTGTATAATGGATTTTTTACAGTGTTTGCTTGTCTGGAATACATCTCTATCAGATGTCAAATAGATTTAGATTTAGTTTATGATTTAGAATGTATGTAAAACTGCTTTTTAAAAGATGTTTATCCGATGTTTGTACACGACAGATGTTTTCTGTTGTGTACAAACAGATGTATCTTGTAGACGTATGTGTGCCTTGGTTTTTATTGGACAACAGCAAAAGCAATATAAATGTCTATACAAAAGGACTATACAAAGTTGATAAAACAATATTTCAAGTTGTTAATCGCTTAATGCCATTTTGATGTAATATTGTTTTAAGTAATCAACCAATTAATCAATCAATCAATCATTCAGTACAAACTAATAAAATAACAACAAAAGACAAGAAATCAATCAAATGAAAAAATAATACCTCCCAGTAATATTAGTAGGCCTACAAGCAATATAAATGTATTGCTTGTATTTCCAGTCAGACTGCTTCTGTATCTAACAGGTGAGGTAAACATTCAGGAATGTGAAAGAATGCAGTCGCATGAAAAATAAAACCACTTTTGTTTTTTGATGAAGATGATATGCTACTGCATCATATTTTATTAAATAAAGCTAATAAATGTATCCATCAGTGTAGTGAGTTGTATTCACGTTTATTTTTATTTATTTTTTTACAGTGTTGTTATCTTAAATATAGGCCATCACATCAGCAACAATCCATGTGCCGTGCAATTCTCTGTGTATTATACGATACAAACTACATGATATAATGAGATGTACCGGCATGAGGGCACGGGTAGCAGCTCTTAGGTGTCCTATTACTGTAAAAGTAAATCAGGTAACGAAATGATTAGGAGCACGGCATCCCATCACAATGACATCCCTACAGTGCACTAACCTGTCTTGCAAAAGAACGTTATGATAGACCGACTGATTAAGCAGTTCTCCTGGCCTCCTGCTCCTTTTCATGACGTTACTTGTTATCAGATTTTTCTGCACAGCGTTTTCAGTCAGTCTCACTTCCACTGTAACTTCAAATGTTCTCGGAGCAGCCTCAACTCTGATTGGTTCTGTTCTCTAGCTGGGGTTGGACCTGCGATTTTATTGGGTCCCTCTTCTTTTTGTAGCTGACTGAGCTGAAGCAATGTTCCCTCTAATTTTTTTTCTTGCTGAGCAAAACTTTGCTCTATTTGAGGACATTTAGACCACCTGAGTAAAAACATTCTTTATTCCAGACCTGTACAGCGCACACACAAAAAAAGTATGTAAATTTAAACTTCAATGTGCTATTTATATTTAATTTGATCCTTGATGTACCTAAATAATGCACATTTTAGGTTACCTGAGAATTTTTTTTTTACAGTGCTGTGTTACCAAGAAATTCTATTAAAACCCCATTTTTACAGAACAGTTCAATTCTTTATAATAATGTAATATAATATAGTAATAGTATTTTGCTCCCCAGCTCCCCCATCGGCTCTGGCTGCTGGATCCCCTCGAGCTCCCTGCAAAGAGCATGAGAATGAGGAAAGGAAATTTACCAATTGCATGCAACTAGTTTGCATGTTCAATAACATGCAAATAGTCACATGGTTTCCAGTGTTGACAACTAATTTTCAGGGGAAGTTTCTAAAGGAAGGTTGATTTGTTGCTAAATGACATTGTCATCACGTAATCACAACGCTAAATTGTGTCACTGCATCAAATCTCAGCAAAAAAATATTTTATATAGGCCTATGTTTATTTAGATTTGTCCGTAAAATAATATAAATGCATAACATACAGTGCCTTGCGAAAGAATTTTCGTTTTATGTTGCTGCCTTGTGTTAACTGCTTTAAATTATTATTTTTTTTCCTACAATCTACACTCCATACACCATATTGACAAAGCAAAAACAGAATTGTCAAAACTTCGTAAATTTATTAAAAATAAAGAACTGAACTGTACATTGCATAAGTATTCATATCCTTAACTAAATATTTAGCTGAAGTACCTTTACTGCCTCAAGTCTTTTTGTTTGATGCAACAAGCTTTGCTC
This sequence comes from Onychostoma macrolepis, assembly GCF_012432095.1. Classification (NCBI taxonomy): domain Eukaryota; kingdom Metazoa; phylum Chordata; class Actinopteri; order Cypriniformes; family Cyprinidae; genus Onychostoma; species Onychostoma macrolepis. The sequence goes on from NC_081157.1 coordinate 1,976,741, forward strand.
ATCAACATTTGGCCATTATCTGTCATTCTGCTCCTTGACTCTTCACCTCTCAAACTCTGAAGGGTTGGATGGGGCAGATGCACATTTTCAGGTTTCTCCAGAAATATTTGATTGGGTTCAATCCCAGGCTGTGGCTGGGCCACTCAAGGACATTCACAGAGTTGTCTATAAGCCACTCTTGCTGTGCTTAGGGTCATTGTCCTGTTGGAAGGTGAACCTTCTGCCCAGTCTGAGGTTCTGAATGCTCTGGACTTTCATTAAGGCTATCTCAATATTTTGGTGCATTGAGCTTCTACTCTGACGAGTCCCTCAGTCCCTGCCACTGAAAAACAGCCCCACAGCATGAGGTTGCTACCAGCACACTTTACTTTTGGGATAGTACTCTGCAGGTGATGAGCAGAGCTGGTTTCCTTCAAACATGATGCTTGGAATTCAGGTTAATCAGACCAGAGAATCTTGTTTCTCACAGTCTGAGGGTCCTTTAGGTGCCTTTTTACAAATTCCAAGTATGTTTTCATGTGTCTTCACTGAGGAGAGGATTGAGTCTGGACACACCACCATAAAGCCCAGAACGGTGGAGTGTTGCAGTGATGTTTGTCCTTCTGTAGGTTTCTCTCATCTGCATATGATCATGGAGCTCAACTAGAGTGACCATCAGGTTCTTGGTCACCAGTCTAAACAAAGTCCTTCTCCATCGATTGCTCAGTTTGGCCAGGAGGTCAGCTCTAGGAAGAGTCCTGGTTGTTTCAAACTTCTTCCATTAAGGGTAACAGAGACTACATGCTTCTGTGACCCTTCAATGAAGCAGAATTTTTTTTCAGAAATCTTCCCCAGATGCTTGACGCAAACCTGTTTCTGAGCTCTACAGGCAGTTCTTTTGACCTCAGGGCTTGGTTTTTGCTCTGATATGCATTTTTAGCTGTTAGACCTTTTATTAAGACGTGTGCCTTTCCAAATCAGACCCATTCAATTGAATTTGCCACAGGTTAACTTCACTCGACGTGTAGTAACATCTAGAAGCAATATGAATGCTCCTGAGCTAAATTTCAACTGTCCCAGATAAGAGTATGAATACTTACGCAATGGAATCAGTTAAGTTTTTTATTTGTAATAAATTTGCGAAGATGTTAAAAACCTGTTTTTTTGCTTTGCCATTATGGTGCATGGAGTGTAGATTGATGTGGGCAAAAAAAGTAATGTAAAGCAGTTTAGCATAAGACTGCAACATAACAAAACGTGAAAAAAATGAAGGGGTACGAATACTTCGCAAGGCACTGTAATACATTAAAATATAAATAACTTTTTAAATACAACATTAAATTATTGAACACTTACATATTTTTGAACAATTACAATTTATTTATTTTTTTAAATTAGAAACTAGTAAAACTTCACAGTGATAATTTGATGTGTTTTTTAATTTTAATAAGTGTTTGTTTACCACAAAATACATTTTGGTCATCCCATTAAAAATAAAATTTTAATTGAATCATTTTTAGGGCTGTGCTGTAAATAGTTGTGTGAAATACTTGAAAGCCATTAAAAAATGGTTGAACTTCTCTCAAAAGGTTGTACAAATCCTGAAATGAATAATGTAATAACATTCGACTATTGCTGCCACAACACCAGTAGCGTTACTACTTCTGGTTTTCTGATGTATGTCAGCACTGTTTGATCTGTTGATAACAGAGAACTCTGTGCAGAATTCAAGCTTCTCACTGGATCTCGCAGCACTGTGCTGTAACAGTGTCGCGAGATCAACACTGATTCCCAAGTAAACCTGTTCTAAGCTTGGACCAGTTTGCTTGCGCTGTGCTCAAGTATTGGTCCAAGCTGATAAACTGTGCAGCGCAAACGAGTAGCGTGGTTTCGTTACACTTTTGTTTCATTTGCCTTTTAATGTTTCTCATATGCAACAAAAATGTCAGCACAAAGCACAAAAGTTGCTAAAAGTTGCCATATAAATTGTAAGAAAAAAAAAAAAGAGCTACAAGTCGCCAGGGTAGTCTGAAAAGCTGCTCAATCTAGCAACACAATTGCGAAGTTGGCAACACTGACGATTTCTAAGAACTCTGTTGCTTTCAATTTCCATTTGCTCATAAATCAAAGTTCTACTTTCGTTTCGTGAAAAATGGGTGTGTGTCTTGCTTGTCAAGGTGAAATCATGAAAAGCATTTGTCATGGCATGAAATGTATGAAGAGCCTTTATCACTTTTGCGCGCACAAAATAACAGTATACACACCTATCACTTGAAAAAAAACATATTGCTGTTAAATGTCTGAATTAAAAAGCATGTTTGGCCATTTAGTAAAAGATAACTGATGTAGCCAAGCTTAGGCGTGGGCAATAGCGGCTCCTGACTGTAAATTTAGGTGGGGCAGATTCTGGGTCGTAGTGCTAGTTTATAATAAACCCAAGAAAGCTTATAGTCTAAGACATGCACACACACACTTTTGACAGCGATCTAATGTCCTTGCGTTATTCAGCCTGTGGGCGGCACGCTAATGTTGATTGACAGGCTCGAAGTACACACACACAGAATGCTATAGAATTATTGCCTTAATATTGTCTCCGAATGTTGATTTAGAATGTTACAAGTTGTAGAGGAATTTAAGTGAGGAAACGAATATCATGCCTCATCTCAAAACAAACATAAATCAAACACAACAGAACTACATAAAGGCTTTTTATGTGAGCAGGATTAACACTTTCATTCATTTAAAACACTACTCCATACAGGAAAAACAGTGCCTGCTGAAGCTTGCGATGAATTTTAATATATCCTGTGCACTTTATGACTTAAAATTGTCAAGAAAAGCCGAAAAATATTTGTAGTAGAATGCTGAACACATTTACAGTTCATTATTTAGTCAGTTTATATAGAGGTCTAGGTTTTGGGTGAATATTTTGGTGGGGCTCTGCCTCACCTGCCCTTACAGACGAGCCGTGCCTTGGCTTGGGGTCTTCTTTTATTTTTAATTTGAGTGACAGCTTCGTAAATTTAATGGCGATTAAATAAATAGCATCTCTACCATCCATAATTATTGTAGTTGCTAGATTATCAGTGTTAGCAGTTCAAACTTATATTAAATCCCTTTGTCTCCCTCCCTAAAGCAGGATTTCTATGAGAATGTTGAGACACAGTGCACAGTTCATGAAACCTTTTGAAGCCAAAAGTTGTCACGGTACTGTCGGAAAACAGGCACGGAGGCAAAAGCCCGATTCGGACGGTAATTGTTTCTCATATGGACATCTTTAAAATAAACTTACATATCACCTCAGTGATAAATCTCATGGATTCGGATGGCGATTTATTCACAGTGGAGGAGTGAGTTATGTGATCCTACGAACACGGGAACGCACTGCTCACGTGGCCAGTCACATGATTGCCTGCTGTAAATAAAATGAATTTTATTTAAAAATGTAACCTTATTATTGAGTATTTTAATATACTTATTATATAAAATGTATTCTTATTATCCAAGCACATTTTATATTATATAATCCTATTTATTATTTGATTATTTAAATCTCCTGTTTAAAAATAGGAAAATAGACGCGCTATAGTTGTATATAATTATATGTGATATATATCTGTTTATAATACACATTTTAAAATTGTATTGCATACCTGCTGCTGCCATAATAAAGACCCATTTCGAATTTGTAGGTGCTTTCTTCTCTTTCAGACATTTGTTTTTGTATGACAGAGTAAAGTACATAATTGAGTGAAATTTTTGCCACATGCAGTGCAGTGATACGGCTTCTCTCCGGTGTGGATCCTCTCATGTGTTTTCAGATGTGCGGACTGACTGAAACTCTTGTCACAGTGTGAACACTTGTAAGGTTTCTCTCCAGTGTGAACTCTCTGGTGCACTTTGACTTCAGCATTTGTAAAAAAGGTCTTCCCACAATCAAAGCACATATAATCCTTCACACCACTGTGCTTTTTCTGGTGTAATTTTAAACCACTCAGCCATAAAAAACTCTTTCCACATGAAGAACACATGTACGGCTTCTCCTTCGTATGAATTGTCAGATGGATCTTCAGGGATCTTGAAGAATAAAAGTTTCTTCCACACTCACATGTGTACGGCTTCTCTCCAGTGTGGATCCTCATGTGTTCGCCAAGGACTCTTTTTCCTGTGAAACTCTTTCTACGCTGAGGGCAAGTGGGCTTTTCTGGGGTTGTTTTGGCTGTTCTTCTTGTTAAAAAGTGGATTTCAGTCTGTGAGCGATTCAAATCACAAGTTTTAGCGTGATGTTTCTGCTCCGCTTCACTCAGATCTTCACTGTTTTCCATCAGGTCTAAATCGAAAGTAAAAATGCTTTAATTTTCAATATCATGAATTCAAAGTCACAACTGTAAAGGGAAAGGACATTTGCTGCACACATTTATGATTTGATGATTTTTCTAAATCTAAATGTATTCTGTGTCCCTGGAACGTCACATGAATTGAGTGCAATGATCTTCTAATTATTATTATTTCAAAAACATTGTTCACAAATCCCATGTTTTTGTAGTGAGAACTATTAAATGTTTCATCGGCTACATAATTATCAAATCTACTATTAACATTAATAACTATATAATGAAGCCATAACTTTGAATTCATGGTAACACTTTATTTTAGTGTCTCTTGACTAGTTGCTTATTAGCATGCATATTACTAGAATATTAGCCATTTATTAGTAGTAATTAAGCACGTATTAATGCCTTATTCTACATGACCTTATTCTACATCCCTAATCCTACCCAATACCTAAACTTAACAACTACCTTACTGACTATTAATAAGCAGAAAATTAGGAATTTATTGAAGGAAAAGTCGTAGTTAATAGCGAATAAGTGTTGCCGAACTCATAACTATTAGGCTCTATTTCCAGTCAACTATCTAAAATCGTTTTAATTAATTAATTTTAAATTAACTTGTAATATTATTGTTAACTCAGTCTTGTTTTCCTCCTTTTATAAAACTGATAAGACCCCCTATGGTGAAAATCAAGTTTTAAACATTGTTTATATGTCCATCTGATGTTTTTAATATGCTTTAAGACAAACCATGTGCAAATGTGTGTGCCCTGTTCCCAACATCACCAACAAATAAACACAAGTGCAATTAAATTAATGAATTCATGTTGAGGTTAATGTTTTAAATATAACATTTTGAATGTAGAAATAATAAATGATTTAAATAGCAGAAAAGATCAATTAAACTAAAACTGCCAGCAGGTGGCGGCAAGTCACTGATTTTATCACTGAATTATTCATTCAATTGATTCGTTCGAACGGCTGATTCATTCATGAACGAAGTACGTGACTCACTAGATTCATTTAAAAATGCAGTTCATTCATAAACGAAACACCACTGTGTTTGAATGGAGATGCGCAGCTGAGCTCAGATTATAATTTGTTTGAAACTATTTTCGTTGATGAAATTGAGCAAAATAAGGCAATAGTGTTGTAGTCAGACAATATAAGTCACTTAATATTAACTTGTTGTATTAAATCAATATAACATTTGCAAACTCTCTTAATAATCATTAAAAGCTGTCACTCATCTTAGTTCATCACAATCTCACAAAACTGCATTATAATCAACGAAGCTCCTTACACTGCACAATGAATCTCTTATTACTTTGTTTGTAATAATGAGAAGATATGTCTGTGATACATTACTCAATGCTGCAAAAACACGTTATAAACCTTTGAAGCTCCCTCAGTGCAAACACAAATATGCTGCTGATCGGTTTAGATTTTTCAAAATGGTCGCACTGTACAGTAGAGCCCTGGCCAAGCGTCTATGGTGTTTCCAACGCTTCGAAACAGTGAATCATTTTGCGAAGCAATTCTTTCAACTGATTCAAAGCTTTGATAAGCTTCATTTCTCCCATCACTAGTTTAGGCAGGACTTGGCTAGAAACAATCAACCCAGCGAACAATTTTTGTTTCCCAGAATGTTCTTTTTTAAGGTTTGTTTTTGGTTAGGAAAGTTTTCTTAATGAAGAGTCGAGAATAAACACCAACCTTTTTGTTCTTCATGTTCCATTCTGCAGGGTTCTGGGTCACTCATGTTCTTTCATGAACTGTTTCCGCTTCACTTGTAGGCTGAAGGGAAGATTCCAGCTTTTATTGATGAATTGCTGTGGGAGGAGCTTCACTGGTGAGTTATTGTGGGTGGAGCTTCATTAAAGGTGGATTGCTGTGCATTAGAAAAAGCAGATCTACCAAAATCCAAAATAAATTAGTTACAGAATCAGTTATGCACAATTTAGTATTTAGGTTGTGTGTTTATGAAAATGTAAAAGTGTGTTTTTCTGTTTTGTTAGAGAATCAATCTAATATTCCATTTTTATTATGAACAAAAAAGTAAAGAAATATAGAAAAATGCACATAAATACCACATGATAATGCAAATATATGTAAAGTACGAAAAAAATTCAGAAATAAATGTACAGACTTTTTGTTTATTGGTTTTTAGATTTGTGTTGTTTTTATATGAAACAGGGTTTATTAAAGACTAATGAAATGAATGCTGTTAAGAGATTTCTATCTTGTAGATGAATTGTGCATATGTAGTCTGCTTCAGTCTGTTGACACGAATGAAATGAGCTTTAGTGGCAGTTTACAGGTGATCTGAAGACATCAGCATAATAAATGAGGTGAAAACAGGAACCATTGACATGTAATATGAAGACATTTGAGCAGATCTGTTAATGGTGACACTCCTGAAACAAACCTCCCAGGATCATCAGCAGAGATCTCACTTTATTCTAAATGTTTATGGTAGAAAACAGATTGAGTCAGGATATATGCTGAAAGGCAACGCCACTATTCCATAATAAAATAATTTCTCACAACGTGCGAAGAATAAAACATAAATAATACCTCAAAACAAATACAAACAACACTATCTTTATATAAAACAGTTTTTAGATACATACAGTCATTACTAATTACATGGCCTTTTACCACAAAAGCCACAAGAGATATTGATTTGAGATTAAATTGTTTTAAAATCGAAACTGTTATTATTTTATAATCTAGAGTGAAACTGCAACCAAATTACAGTACTATTAATACTGAAGTCCGATTCCATTTTTAATATAGGCCTAATCAATGAGACGTGAGATATTTGAATATTAGCTCACCAAACGCAAATCTAAGCTACATAGGCTCATCCGCGTAACTGCGTTATATGCTGTATGTGTTATTATTTTTCACAGTGTGCTATTGTGGAATAACAAACCACTAGATGGCGCTATTGACCGATCAGAATCGGGTTTTCCAGAGAGCTGTGTAAATAATGTGGCTTATGGTGCGTTCTCATATATTTGTAACTCATAATTTAGATTTTTCCCACCTCCTACTTGATAATAACGTCTAACGAACATCCGACTTGTGAATTTAACAGATCGATCAACCCTGACTTCGGCAAAACGCCTCATTTGACGTCATTTCCAAGGTGGCGGCGACCAATGAGCACAGAGTGGAGCTGAGTTATGTGAAACTTTTACATAAAAGTTGAACAAAAATCATAGGATTTGTCAACATGTCATGTTGGACTAATTTAAACACTTTATGCATCATGACGTGATTATAATATGTCACCATAAAGCATAAATTGGTGTAATGCAAAAATTAGTTTTGTGTGCATTTATGTGCGTTTAGGATTCTAATAAGCTTCCTTTAAAAATTTGTGGTTGGACTGTGATGAGAATAATGACACCTATACCCAGTTTCTAAAAACACTCAAACCTTTATTTTTTGTGTGTGTGGGGATCTACTTTTCAAATGAGAAACTCACCGAGATCTACCATGTGAAAGAAAACTTTATTAAAACTTTTTAAATCATTTAGAAAATGATGTTTGTTAAAAATGATCATTATTTTAAGATCTGTTGCTCAGTTGCAGACAGTCACATGTTCAAAATGGAGAGAAGAGGGAAGTGTTATGGAGCATAAAACAGAAAATGAGGACAGTGATGTCCAAGTGGATAAAAAGAGATTGGTAAGCTTAGCCTATCATAAGTCTATGTTAAACAACTTCTGATGTTGTTGGTAGAGAGGGCACCAGTTACCGTTAACATCAGTTCATTAACCCAGTCACTCAAAACAAAAAAAAAGAGGCCAGGACTTGCATAAAGTTGGCTTGGCTTTAGATGTTGGATATTCGCAAAAATTAAGTTACAAACAACATTGGTATACAGCTTTCTAACTTCAATAGCAATTAAAGAGAATGACTTTCACATCCCATATTAATCATTCACAGTGCTGTGAATAGAGAGCATTTTACTGGCTCAAGACAAACAAGAACTCATGAACAACTACCACAACACTAAAAACAGCTGTGGATCATCCTAGTATAAAAACAACAACAACAGTCACAATGTTCACATACTTTTCCTCAGCACTGTGAACGCTTAATGGGTTGTGTTCAGTAAGGAGGTGAAAGATGATAGATGTTTGTGTTGTCTCACATTGTGTTTTGTCTATGATGACATTATAAATAATGCAGAAAACCAACCATATCTAAAAGGTTCACATCTGTTTTCTTGCCACTAGTGTGAATGTCTGTGGGCCTCGTAAACCACAAATACCAATGTGTGTATGTGTGTAAATATTACTTATTCAGTTTTATTTACTGGCATTAATACAGTTGTATAGAAAAACAGTGCATGCTAAAATACATTACATGTAGTCAGGGGTGTAGTTTGTGGGGGGTATAACCCCACCCCCCAATAACCAAAACTAGCAAGTACAACCCCCCAATATTTATACCATGGTTAATGGAAACCTTGAATCAGGCTATTAATTATTTGAATCATGCTTTTATAAGCGCTAACTTTACTTACGAATCGAACGGAGCAGTTATCAGCACAAATATGTGATCTATTTGAATTATTTCGAGAAACAGATACTTTAAAATGCTATGGAGAAAGCTGAACAGTAGCTAAAAAAGGCAAATAAACTAAAAAGACTGGTCTTGGACCAGCACTAAAATGTATTAAAATCTTTTTAAACTATTCATGTCCACCTTTACCAGAATTTATCAGGTTTTATTCTAAGCTTATTTATTGTGTAAAATTTAGTCTAACTTGAAGAAATGTATATTATATAATCTATTAAGGGAATAGATTTTTCCCTATAGATTTTTAATTACAATTGTGTGCGGTTGTTTCTTCATAACAAATGCTATATTGATTAAGTTATTGTTAATAACAATAATAATAACAACAATAAGTTATTATAGCCTGCAAGATTAATAGGCTAGTGTTACGTTCCCGTTCCCGTTCCCTTTCCCTCAGCCTAGGGTTGGGAGTAACAGGTTAACTAAGACTTGTAAGGAAAAAAATCAATAAAAACGTGGAGGAATCACTCCAATCCTCTGCCCCAGAAATGCAACAACCACTTAATTTGGCGAATTTAAACGGTTTATTTAGGAAAGCAAGAATCATGGAAGTAATAAATGTCTTCAGGAGAGGGCCTGGCCAAAACAACAGCCAAAACAGCAGCTAACTAACAGGAGGAGTGCTAAATAACCTAACCAGGTAAAAGAAGAGAAATCAACAACAAAAGCTTTCCTCAACTCCCTCACTAACCAAAAACAGGGATAAACAGGAGTACAAAACAAAATGGCACCCTCCCCCTACAGCTTCCAATCTAACCATAAATCAAATAAACAGAATAAGTTACAATACCTTTGGATACCTTAACAAGGAAGTAATTTAAAGAAAATTTACATGCACTACTTGTAGTTTCAGCACACACTGCTGTTCAACAGGAATACAATCTACTCTCAGAAGTTTTCAGGGAGCTGATGGCTGCGCAACGCAAGACCCCACGAGACCTGGTGTGTGATCTAAGATGGCGGCTCCCGTCTGCTAGATCGTAAACAACTCCAGGATTAAGCATTCGAATATCTATACTTTTATTTTTACTTTTTTTTTTTGTGTCTCTCTCTCGCCCCCCAATATAGTTTTCACAGGCATCCCGGAACAAACTCCAGACGACCCCGAGAAATCAGTCAAGGACTTCATGATAAAACAACTCAAATTACCAGCCGAAACTGTACAGATCATCACCTTTCACCGTGTTCACCGTATCAGATCTCAAAACAACAACAACAGACCACGACCGATCATCGCAAAATTAGATGAATTCGATAGCAGTACCCAAAGGACATTCTCGAACGTCGAAAGCAACTTTTCCCAATCCGAAAACAGAAAATAAACGAAGGAAAAAGAGCAATCATTACAGTGGACAAATTATACATAGATGGACAACTATATCGCGATAAGGACATTACCCCCTGGCTTTTCTGAACACTTCACTCCCGATAACTGTCATTAGGATAACCTGATCTAAACTCTCTCTCTCTCTCTAATATTTAAGATGTGCTCTTCTTTTTGCACCTAGGTCTCGTGCCCATCCCAGCCAACATGTATATGTGGGCCCCACATGGTTTATGCTGGGTCTACATGGGTACCAAGTGGGCATGGTCCCAAAATGGGCATTTTATCTGGGGCCTACTTGGGTCAGCTAAGTAGGTCCCACTTGGTCAAAAACAGATGGGCTCCCTATGTGGGTCCTAGTTGGGTCACAAATGGGAAATGAGTGTATGGGCTCGAAATGGGCAACACAAATGGGGCCCATATGGGTTTAACCAATGGGTTAGACGTGGGCAAATACAATCAATCCCATATATGCTGCCTATACTGGCCCAAGATAGTACCCACAAAGGCAAACTCTATATGGGTTCAGATGGGGAAACACATATGGGGCCCTCTTGGTCAAACTATATGAGTAAAACATGGGCAAACACAATCATTCCCATATAGGCTGCCTACACTGGCCCAAGGTAGTACCCACAAAGGCAAACTCTATGTGGGTTCTGAATGGGGAAACACATATGGGGCCCTCTTTGCCAAACTATATGGGTCAGACATGGGCAAACACAATCATTCCCATATAGGTTGGCTACATGGGCTCAAGGTATTACCCACATGGGTAATCTCTGTATGGGTTGTGAATGGGGAAATACATATGAGGTAGTGATGGGTCATTCATGAATGATCTGTTCATTATGTCTGTCATGTGACAAATGAATGAAAGACTTTGAAGGTAAAGTAATTATTTATCTTCCCCATAAAGTATATTTGGCTGCATTATAATGATTTCCTAATTTGGAATATGATCAAGATTGTGTAGGTGGATGTGTTCGGGGAATTTGGCTGGTAAAAATATAATATTTAACGCCACTTAAATGATTGAAATGACTTGAATAAAGATTTGTTCATTTTGATGAACGAGATCAAAGGAAAGAGTCAGTAAGATCCGAACTACCGAAGTTCACTAATATGGGGCCCTCTTGGGTAAGACATAAGCATTCTGGATAAGACATGAGCAAACATAATCAGTCCTATATAGGCTGACTACATGGGCCCTAGGCTGTACACAAATAGGTACAGATTGGGCAGTGTGTTTGGGATCTATGTGAGTACAGTATTGACTTTATTCTCCAGAGAAACAAGCGCGTCACCATCTTCAGAATATTGTCTTTGAACTTGTGCGGTAGCTCTGTATATTTCTATGGCATCGCTGTCTAAGTTATTTAGCTGGTAAAGTGGTTTTATGTATTGTAGAGTTAACGAAAGTTATCGTAAACATTGTAATGTTTAAAGCAAATGTCTTGACAAATGTCAGTAGACCAGGAAGATTTTAAAACAAGCGGTTCATTTATAAATCTGTCTGATCACAGAAGATGGCAAACACAGCACTAAAAAGGGGCGGGGCTACATAAGGTGAAAAGGCAACTCCAGACCTGGAGGGCCGGTGTATAGCATACTTTAATTTCAACAAACACACCTGTCTCTAATTCACAAATAATTTTGAACACTGTGATTAGCTTGTTTGGTGTGTTTGGTTAGAGACAGAACTAAACTCAACAGTACATTTAGGATTGAGTTTGTAATCGAGTCAGGAGTTGAAGAGCCCTTTAATATACAAATGAAATTAAACCCAGTGTGCCATCAGCAATGGCCTGCAAAGCACATGCTTATCTCCATATAGTTATTTCAAAATCTGAATGGTTCAAAATATCCAGAAAATGGTCATTGTGCAATATGACGAACGGGTTACAGAAGGCTAATTATCTTATAATGGGATTATAGTGGTTTTGAGATGCAGAACTCAAACCCCTGGCAACAGCTGCCTGATTCCACAGAAGTACTCCAGAGTTTTATCGTCAGTTGGTTAGTAACAGATAATGAAATAGCCCAAGCGCAGAAAGATAGAATGGAAATTCATGTTTCTGAAAATCCAATGTAAATCCAGAAATTGTATTTGCAGCATGATACAAGAGTTCAGAATGAAGTGACCTTTCATTCAGTTAGCATGTTGAGTTTTCTTTTTGGACCAACAGTACAGACTTTTCTTTTCAGTCTAGTCGGCACATGACTGACCTTCAAAGTTGAAATATGATTGAAATAATGTCAGTTGCTGTTTTAACGTTATATATATATTTAAATAACGTTATATAAAGTTTATTGCCAAATCATTGAAAAATGATTTTAACAAAAACAAATCATTTAAAAAAAAGACAATTAAAATATCTGTTGAATCAATGTCATGTCATTAACAATAAATATCTGCCTTGAATTATTATGATCATTAATATTTTATTTATTAGCATTTTATGATATTTTGATCAAAACACCTCTTCAAAAATCCAAATGTAAATGTACAAATATAATTATTATCATTAGTAACAATAATTATAATGGATGCAGTTTTAATCTCAAAAGAGCAGTGAGATTTTGTGTGGATTTACAATTTTGTGTGTGTGTGTGTGAACTTTTATTCATATGCTGTCATCAGAACACTATTTGACCAATTTATCAAATAATACAGCCTAAAAAAAATAAAACAATGCACATGTTTCTTTAATAATAATAATAATAAAAAATAATAAAAATACTCTTTACTTTCGTTACCACTCTGAAACAATTGCAATTGGTTGTTTCACCTGGTTGCTTTATCATGATTGGTTAATCTGACTGTCATCCATGAAACTGGCCAATGACAAAAGTGCGCGCCTTCTTACTAGTACATTTGAAAATACGTCAGTTTGGTGATGTGTTTGACTGCGAGATTACTCGGTCAGTTCCTTTATACAGTCTATGGTCAGTTTGGAACAACATAAGGGTGAGTGAACGATGACAGAATTTTCATTTTTGAATGAAATATCCCTTTAATACAATGTATAATTATGATTCTGGATTAAAAGTGTTATGTTTCTCTACAAATATTATCAGAAATATATGGGGACACATATACAGTGCCTTGCGGAAAAAAATTGAAAACATTTTGTTATGCTGCTGCTTTAAATTACTTTTTTTCCACATCAATCTACACTCCATACACCATACTGACAAAGCAAAAACAGAATTGTCACAACTTCGTAAATGTATTAAAAATAAAAAAAACTGACATAAGTATTCATACCCTTACCTAAATATTTAGCTGAAGAACCTTTACAGTCTCAAGTTTTTTTTTGTTTGATGCGACAAGCTTTGCTCATCAGCATTTGGCAATTGTCTGCCATCCGTCTCTTCGCCTCTCAAGCTCAGGTTGGATGGGGGCAGATGCACATTTTCAGGTTTCTCCAGAAATATTTGATTTTTTTACATATCAAAACTGCTGTGGCAGAAAAAAGGTTTGGAAACACTGATTTAATCATTCAGACCTTTTTTTTTTAAATTAATTCAAGATTAAACATTTTAAATAGACTGCAGCCATTAACATTTTGTCAGAACTTCTAGTAAATTACATTTTATTTTTAGTTGTCTGTTCAGAATCGTGATGTCTAAAAAAAATTGGAATTCTCTAACTTATGTCATCATTTAATCACCCTCAAGTTGCTCCAAACCTGTATGAATTTCATTATTCTGCTCAACACAAAAGATATTTTGAAAACGGTTGTGGGGTACCATGGACTTCATATTATTTTTTTCATACTGTGGAGGTCAATGGTGCCTCACAAAAAAAAAAAAAAAACTTTTATGCATTATTTTGTCGATCTATTCCGTCCGTGTCAGAGAATCTGAACATGAGAAACTACCTAACAGAAAAATATCTAAAATGCATATGCATACATTATAAGCTGATTTTATGATTACAAACTGAAACCAGAATTGTCTGAATAAATAAACAGTAATTCTCTATTAATTTGCCCTTGCAGTAATATTCCAATACATTGACCATTCCAATTTAAGTTTTTCTTATCCTTAGTATAAGTTATTTCATATGGTATTTTAACATGTGTAAGTAGCATAATATTTCACGTTTAAAAAGTTGAATGGCATAAACACTTTGGTTTTTACCCTGTTGTTTTCCTTACTGTAGGGGAGTGCAGCATCCTCATACATCATCTTCCTGAAAATTTTTAAAATGTCCTTTCTTTTTTTTAAATCATTTTAGTATAACCATGATTCAGCTAAGCTCAAAAGTGATAATGTTATCTTGTATAGCTGTATATCTAAAAAAATTTAATAAATACTTGTTTTGCAGAGGCTCTTGAGAAGACTGCACTGATGTCAAAGGTCAACCGGCAAGAAGCTGAGGGGGAACTCTCAAAATTGGTACAAGAGACAGAGGAGGACTGAGGGTGTCTAGAATGCACAAATGTCTGTCTGCAGTGTAAGCAGTACTGAAAAATGTATAGTTGCTGCTGCTTCTAACTGTCCCCAGTTTTTTTTCTTGTGCAAATGTTCAAAGCTTTCAGTAAACACTGGTTCAAATACAGGTTCAAAATGTGTGTTAACTTTAATTTTAACAATTAGGTATCAGAATATAGCATAATATGAAATTATAATAATAATAAATAATACTAATATAATAATAATAAATTTGAAATTTTAAAGCATGTTGTCTTGTTGGGCCCACCCTAACACCCAGATAGGTTTGGCATATGATCCCTAGTTGGGCCCCACCTAAAACCCAGTGAAATCCTGCATAAAACCCACATGGATAAGTTGCATGGGGCCAACATGGAACCTGTGGACAAACCCACTTACAACACATACTAAGATGGATCCCAGATGGGTATTGCATATGATCTCTTGTTGGGCCCCACTGAAAACCCAGGGAAATCCTGCATAAAACCCACATGGGTAAGCTGCACAGGGCCAACATGGAACCCGTGGACAAACCCACTTACAACCCATATTTCAGCCCATGTAGTAACCTTGTAGTACCCACATAAAAAATAAAGCTGGGGCCAAGATGGGTCTTGCGCATGTTGCCCAGTTGGGGCCCACCTGTTGTCAAGTACAATCCCACATGAAATCCATGTGGGAAATTGGCATTGGGCCATTATGGAACCCACGGACAATCCCATTTTGGGCCCACTTTTTCAGCCCATGTAAAACCCACATGGGCCCCACACACAAATGTTGGCTGGGATGTAAACACTTGATCGGATTGAAGAACAATACTGAAAGGACTGTGCATGTGAAATGATGTAGAAATAGCGTAATGACATATGGTGCGCGGAATGAGTTGTTCTTCCTGTTGAATAAAGTGTTGTATGATTGAGTCTTCTGTAATTTTAAATGTCCCATCAGTCCTTGTTTTGGATTCTCATCCACAGTTTTTGGCGTGTGAGGGGCGTTTTTACTGCATGATAAATATTAACAGCACGGCACAGCGGTTTATGTGCTAATTTGGTTTTATGGTTCTAATTTGTGCACTGCAGTTTCAAAGTAATGACTGTGGATGTATGTGACCTGCTGCTGCTTTACATTTCGCATAGACACCAAAGAAAAAAAAGATGCTTTTGGGTAAATGAGAATCCATCACTCTACTTAAAGAGTTATCATCTTTTGAATACAAATTTTATTTATACTTCTGTATGAGTCAGTATAAGTTTCAGTTTTTGCTGTTCTTGTTGCATTTACATGACTTTAACCAGTAGATGTCCTCAGCATGCTATATTTTGAGTGCATCTAAACAGCGCTAGTGTAACAGTGAATTTAGCTAACAATGAATGCAGTGGAATAAAAACAACATGTAGTCTCTTCACTGCAACTTCAAAGGAGGCAAGGCAATGTTGTTGAAACTAGCGCTGGATAACTGATGTAATTTTATGTTTTATGTTACTCTCTTTGCCTTGTAGAGCTTTTTTAGTGTTTTTTAATTTTGTTGATTTTGCATTGATTGCATTAATCTCATTTAAGTATACAACATATAATCTTTCAACATATGTCTGTTGCGTGTAATCATTAACCAGTAATGAAATATACAATAATCAAGATAATGTATAGTCCATAGGGACATTGAGTCCTTTTAGGCTGAAAAACAACATTTAAGAGGAAAATGTGTACCAGGGACAGGCAGTTCTGAAAATAACTAGACATCTACATTAACAGGCAGTACCATGGGACGATGTGCATGTGTTGTGCATGCAACATGTTAAAACATGCATATACTCTTCTTTGACAGCTTAGGTCATTAGGACCTCTCGTGTATATGACCAACTTACAGTTTACTTTATTTTTCATATTTCAAAATATTAAACAAACTTTTGTCTGAAACCTGTAGTAGAATAAAAGTACTTAATATCTGAATGTTTGGGGAAAGTTACTTATTAGAGCTTGGATTTAAACAACCCAGCCTTGAAGAAGTTGCATTTTTCTCTATGTATGTATGTGTCTTATCTGTCTGTGCAGGACCTGTCTCCTGTTTCCTATTTCCTGCCATTATGAATGTGCTACATAAATAAACTTGCCTTGCCTGTGAATTATTAAATAACAGAACTTTTGAACCACAGTTTTTGTCTTTGTTGTATTTTTTGAATACTACAAATTTTTATAGTAAAACCCAGTGAAAGTTACCACAGACAGAGTCTTGTGTGCCCTGATGAAGAATGAATAGAAATTTTCATGTCAACTCTGAAGGAATTTGAATAATGCCTGTATAAATGTTAAGGAATGGTCAGTGCTAAAATGCATTGTGACAGACTTTGCCATTCATTTGCTGTAAAATTCAACAGTAAAACCCAAGGGAAGTTGACACAGATAGAAACATTGTCATTCTGAAAAATAATTTATTGAAATTTTCATGTTAATTTTCATAAAATACTTACAGTATGAATGCTTTATAATTGTGCAGGTTATTACCCCCTTATTCCCCAAACATTGAATATTGTTCCCTTATAGCTATGAGTAGGTACTGTGTAGGTACTCTATAGTTCCAAATAGGTACGCTGTAAATTCTGTTTAATTACGTCGTATATTGCGGGCTGTAATCTAAAGCATTACCGAAAGTGTTACAGAGGTTTCTGTATTAATTTTTCACTAGCATTTTACCTGTATTTTAAATTACACATTGCGTTTTGATAGATAGATAAAGATACATTTTTGAGATCATAAGATCAACAGTGTATGTAATTGATTAACAATGATAGGAACAAACTAACAACTAAGGTGTATCAAAAATGAAAAATTATTATTGAACAAGTGCAACTAACAACTTGATTCACATGTGATGTGTGTGCTGCTAGGCACCTCTCTCCAATTCGCTACCAGTTAGGTTGCTAGGGTAGTCTGAAAAGTTGCTAAATCTAGCAAAATAATTGCTAATTTGGCAACTCTGTTTCTAGGCTGGACTACTGCAATGCCCTTCCGGCTGGACTTTCATCAGGTGCAATCAAACCTCTACAAATGATTCAATATGTAGCAGCACAAATTAAATTCAGTGAGATCAAGAGCGTGCACATCACGGTATTTTTCTGCATTGGCTTCCGGCTGTGGCTCACATCAAGTACAGGACTTTGATGCTTGCTTTCAGCTAAGCAGCCACAGACTCTGCACCATCCTGCTTCTTCTCACTCTTATAAGTCTACATTCTCTACAGGAACCTGAGGTTGGTATGTGAGTGATGCCTTGTGGTACCATCACAGAAAGGCACAAAATCACTTTCCAGAACACTTTCCAAAACATTTCGACAGATAATCATACTTCATTCAAATTAAAAGGGCTTGTGCATTTAACACTCCTCCCTTTTAATAATTATTATTAAAATTATTACATTTTAATAATTTAAGGGTGGGTTGCACCAATAAGGATTAAATTAAGCCAAGATTAGAGCTAATCAAGGATTTGTTGATCTTGGTTTTATTTTAAATCGAGTTGTGTTGCACCACTTAATTTTAAACACAGACAAATCTGCGATTAAAACATTAACCTGTGATTAAAACTTTCACTTGCGATTAATTCTGATTCAGTGTAGCCTCACTAAACTGCAATAATGTTACTTGAGTGACTAAAAAAGGGCTTGTGAAAGTAATGGAACTTTAAATTTTAAAAAATATAAAATAACTGCCGTTATTAACTGCTATCAGATCATTCAAATGGCGCAGCATATTAGAAGTTCAAACTTTACAAGCCATGAAAAAAATTTATTATATCAATTAATGGAGCAATATGGGACAATAATCGAAGAGAAAAAGACAGATAACACGACAATTAAAAAGAAAGAAGACGCCTGGGTCCAGCTAACCGCTGATTTCAATGCTTCTGTGGGGATTAAGGACAAGCACGATGTAAATAGTCTGAAAGCCTGCTGGAAAAACCTCAGAGCAAAAGCGAAAAAAAGATGCAGCACAGGAGAGAAGGGACACATTTCTCACTGGTGGTGGCCCCCCTACTGGAGAAATAGATTCATTGTCACAAAAAATTATCGAGATGATTCCGCAACAGATAACCCTGTTGCCGACATCGTCCCACAAAAGTATGTTAGCTGCATTTCATTTTCACATTTCTTTGCTCTGGACATTGTTGGTTTGATAATGCGGAACTTACAATATTTATCCTAGATGCGAATGATGAAAGGACCGGTTCCTGCATGCCTGCTGCGCCTAATAAACGCGTCAGCGATGGAGCAGCTCAGGCACAAGATCAAGCTCAATGCTCAGAGCCCCCAAAGAGCAAAAGACAAAAAAGTGATTTCAGCGAAAACGTCTCAGGTTACATATGTAACCATGGTTCCCTGAGTAGGGAACGAGACACTGCGTCCTCTAGGGGTCGCTATGGATAGTTGATATCTTTACAGAAATAACAGCCTATTGTTTACTAGTCATATATTTAACAAATAAATAAATAAATTGTTTTTCGTAATGTTTCCTTCATTTTCAATCTATTTCCTTGCTACAACTCACTAAAAACTATTTGTACTTGTTGTAGTTCTGTAGTAAGTTTTTCTTTTTACATCTGTAATACTTCCTTTTGTAAAAGAAGCACCTCTCTCTGTAACTTGGCATTTTCAATTTGAATTACATTCTTTCTTTTCTTTCTCTAATTGTAGTAATTCAAGATGATTCCCTTTCGAGGGAACTTCGAACTGCGTCCTCTAGGGGTCGCTATGGGGGACGCCGTCAGCGTGACCCGTGTCTGAAGCATATATACAAAAACACCACATGTTGGCCGGTGACAGCCTATGACGTCACTACCGGCACGACTGCAGTATAAAGGGGCGCCGGGAAAATACGTCATTCACTTCGTCGTCTGAAGCTTGCGTCCGAAGCATGGCACCGAGCCTAGAGGACGCAGTGTCTCGTTCCCTACTCAGGGAACCATGGTTACATATGTAACCTGAGACGTTCCCGTCCTCTAGGGGTCGCTATGGGGAATGGAATACCCACGCCACCATGCTGAGGGGAGTGCAAGCCAAGCACAAAAAGGCGAGCACTAAGTACCAACTCTACCCGGCTAAGGGAGTTGCCCCTGGGACGGTTCAACGGCTGTCAGTGACATTATCCCCTTCGGCCAAAAACCTGAGCTGCATACCCCAGAACTTACCTGTTAGGGGCCAGGCTCAAAGGCTTGGAATCAGAAGCAGAGATTCCTTTAAGGGGATACGACCAAGCGCCTAGGATAGTAACTAGGTCTTGGCCTGTCACCCAGGGGCTACTGCTTGCTCTGCATGAGTTCGCTGAAGGAATTGCCTCAACAGATCCTTGGTAGAAACACCCTGTTCAAGTCAGTATCACTGGGGATACATAGGTAGAGTGGGGACCAAGGTGAAAACCGGGACCTGACCGACTCAAAGAAAGGGCACAAAGCCGCAGCGCGTAACCCATACCATACAGGATTTTAGAAAGATCGCAAAACACTTGGTTTGCGATCTTACCACAACGTGGCTTTCAGAAAGTGCACAGAGACTAGCGTGTGCACTTACCATAACATGGATTTGAAACACCATTCTGAAGAGCGGAGAACCCAACTCTCAAGGTAACCCTTTATGGTGAGGGGAGCAATGCTAGCTTGACCAACTAACATAGCTCTGGAGAGCGGAGAACCCAACTCTCAGTATGACAGGGAACTCAGACGCTTAGAAGGGAGCGGCTTGCTCATAGGTGACCCTCATGGTGAGGGGAGCAACGCCAGCTTGACCAACAAGGAGAGCATAGGATCACAGAGCTCTGAGGGAGCGGAGAACCCAACTCTCAGCATGAGAGGGAACTCAGACACTAAGAAGGGAGCTGCATGCTTATAGGTGACCCTCTATGATGAGGGGAGCAATGCTAACTCTACCAACAAGGAGAGCAACCCAACAGGGAGGCATAGAGAGGCCTAACAACCTGAGGCTGCTGATGACAGAGCTCTGGAGAGCGGAGAACTCAACTCTCAGCATGAAAGGAATCTCAGACGCTCAGATGGGAGCAGCATGCTCATAGGTGACCCTCTATGGTAAGGGGAGCAATGCTAGCTCGACCAACAACATAGCTCTGAATAGCGGAGAACTCAACTCTCAGCATGAGAGGAATCTCAGACGCTCAGATGGGAGCAGCATGCTCATAGGTGACCCTCTATGGTAAGGGGAGCAATGCTAGATCGACCACTGACTCACAGAACTCTAGGAAGCAGAGTGCTCTGCTCTCAGAATGAGAGGGAACTCAGATGCTCGGAAGGGAGCGGCATGCTCAAAGGTGACCCTCTATGGTGAGAGGAGCCATGCTAGCTCGACCAACCAGGGGGAGGGTTCTATGACAGAGCTCTGGGGAACGGAGAACTCAACTCTCAGAAAGAGAGGGAACTCAGATGCTCAGAAGGGAGCGGCATGCTCAAAGGTGACCCTCTAACGTGAGGGGAGCAAAGCTAGCTCGACCACTGGCCTAAAAAACCAGTAAGCCCTCCAGAGAAGCGGCCACAAAACTTTTGGGCTATATACTTAAACCCTAGCAGGGGAGACGCACACTTTAGGAAAGGGCTCAGGGATATTGCTACTTAAAAACCCTCAGAAGGGGAGCAGTCCCTAAGCTAGCACATAGATATCCTCAGATAGCCATGCACCTTCTCAAACCAAAGAAACCGAAGTAAAAAGACCGGTAACACTTTATTTCGATAGTCCACTTTAGACATTATACTAACAGTAAGTAACTTTGCAACTACATGTCGACTAGCAGTCATTACAGTATTAGTAGACTGTCTGTTTAATATCTTCTAACACTTTATTTTGATGGGTTCACAACATACAACATACTGACTATAAGAAACTTTGCAAGTATATGTCAACTTATTCTACTAACCCTAAACCTACCCTACTGAGAGTTAGTAGACATGTAGTTGCTAATTAATGAGAATTAGTTGACATGTAGTTGACACATAGTTACAAAGTTATTTATGGTTAGTAGAATGTCTAAACTGGACTATCAAAATAAAGTGTAACCAAAAGACCATGAGTTCTGGAACTGCAGTGTTGCAAGAGTGGAACACATAAATACCAGTAAACCGTAGAACTGGATCGTACTCACCCATCCATGGTTCCTGCGCATGAGGATCAGTCCCGGACCATCAGTAAGGTAGTTTCTATGAAACATAGAACTTAACCAAAAAATCATAAGTCCAGCATAGAGACTGCAATGATTTTAAAGCGCAGGTTTCTATCTTGGTCCCCACCCAACCTCGGTCAGGTGGAATAAAACGGTGGTTGCAGGGGAATTAGAGAGGGGAAGATAAGGGCAGATGACAGGCACCCCGAGGAAAGGGAGTAGATGTTCAATCCTTACTCTGATCTCGTTGAGAACGCTTCGTCTGGATCACCTCCCTCAGGTCTTGCCTACCTCTCTTTGACCCGCGCCTCCCTCTAGCCCTACCCGCAGGTGGCGGAGGGGCACGAGTCGCGACACTAGCCTTCTGTGCCCATCTCGACGGAGGTACCGAAAAGCTTGGAAGGCGAGACTGGAGCATCGAGAAGAAAGCCCTTCTCTTTCTTCCCAACATCTGCCAGATTCACCCACAGATGTCTCTCCGTTACCACCATGGCCGCCATAGACCTGCCCATAGCAGTGGCGGCCTGCTTAGTGGCACGGAGAGCCAAATCCGTGGTGCGGTGCAGCGCAGCTCAGCTACTTCATCAGGTGACAAGCCCTGACCCTTATCCAGGTCCTTCAGCAGATCAGCCTGGTATGCCAGAAGCACCGCCATCGTGTGCAACGAAGCGACAGCCTGACCTGCTGCTGCGTATGCCCTGCCATTTAAGCGAGATGTTTCCTGAAGGGGCTTAGATGGCAAGGAGGGAGCCTTGAGAGAGGATGTCTCGCCCACAGAGAGATAGCTGGCCAGCGTCTCTTCCACAGGGGGCATCCCCTCAATGTTAGTATAACTGGTATGCTGAAACCTATGAATGCGAGAGGAAAACGGCTTTTTCCATTCCCTCTCAACCTCCGCATGGAGATCAGGAAGAAATGGAAGGCTCACTCGAGCTGGGGGGCTATGACCAGAAAGATAACGCTCATCGAGACGACCCCGCGGCGCCATCATCTTGGCCCGCTTCCACGGCAAGTCAAGCCTCGCGCGTTCCATAACCTCCAACAGTTCGTCATACGCAGGGCAGGAGGATTGAGAGGGCTCAGTCTCAACTTCTTCGCCCTCAGACATCTCCTGCTTTTCCCGGGCATAACCCAGCAGAGCACTAGCCACTGGATCAGATGATGTCAGAGATCGCATCATCGTCATCCAGCGACTCACTCGTTCGCGGCCGACGGCGTGAGAAGGAAAGCCCCTCTCTAACTCATGAGCCAGCTCTGCCTGCGAGCCCCACGAGCTCATTATCTTCCGTGCCTCAGTAGCAGTGGGTCTTGAGCCGCGGGAAGCAGACAGCTGTCCCTCCTTCCTCGAAAAGAGAGACAGACGAGAGCAGAGATTTCTCATAGAAAAAAGCTCACAGTGAACGCAGATTGCCCCCTCGAGGACATCGCGTGCGTGCTCCTCGCCCAAACAAAAGATGCAAAGATCGTGTGTGTCATCAGGTGTCAAATAACGAGGACACGGATGCACACATCTCTTAAACGCCTTGCTAGTGCTCGGCATAGAAGAAAATAGTTTCTTACCTGTAGAATACACGCTTCAAACAAAACAGTCACTGAAGACGAAGAAGAGGATGACGTATTTTCCCAGCGCCCCTTTATACTGTGGTCATGCCGGTAGTGACGTCATAGGCTGTCACCGGCCAACATGTGGTGTTTTTGTATATATGCTTCAGACACGGGTCACGCTGACGGCGTCCCCCATAGCGACCCCTAGAGGACGCAGTTCGAAGTTCCCTCGAAAGGGAATCATCTTGAATTACTACAATTAGAGAAAGAAAAGAAAGAATGTAATTCAAATTGAAAATGCCAAGTTACAGAGAGAGGTGCTTCTTTTACAAAAGGAAGTATTACAGATGTAAAAAGAAAAACTTACTACAGAACTACAACAAGTACAAATAGTTTTTAGTGAGTTGTAGCAAGGAAATAGATTGAAAATGAAGGAAACATTACGAAAAACAATTTATTTGTTAAATATATGACTAGTAAACAATAGGCTGTTATTTCTGTAAAGATATCAACTATCCATTTATTTATTTATATATTTGTTTGTTTGATTAAATATATAACTTGTAAATTGTTAGTTCTGTAATATCATAAATGCATGTTACTGTCGTATTACTGTAATAAAAGAAAAGGTGAAACTTTTGAAAAGGTGATTTTTTTTTTTAGAAAAAGGGCAGTATTGACTAAATACAAAAAAATGGGTTTTTAATTAATAATTAATGTAAGGTAAGGAATGTGTGCTACATAAAAGTTACCACTTTTAAAGTAGCATACATGCATAAATATATAAACTACATACTATAGACCCTTTTTCTGTTAGTAAACAATGTGACGTTTTCTGTGGGCGGGGCTTAGCTGGAGGCAGAAAGATTCCACTGACCGCTTCACTAACGCTAACTATAAAGTTTGGTTACCTTGTTTTTTAACAATGGCTGGAGAAAATCCGATTTTACCTGCATATGTAAGGTCACTCACTGTACAGGACCATGACTGTTATTTAAATAAGTTAACTTTAACGGACAAAGTCAGATTGGCCGACCCTATGCTCATGGATGGACGATCTGACAGGATTAAGTTACCTCCGATTGAGTGACTCGAGTCGCATATAACGTTAGAGAAACCTAACGAGTAGTAAAGAGAAACTCATCTAGTCATGAAGATGTACATATATTTAAACTTCAGCAGCTAGGCTATTTTTACAGCTAACATTACGTGAGAGTGAACCGCATGGGCCAAAATACAAAAAGTTAAACATTCAATGTGATGATATTATTTGAAGATGTATGTATCATGGCCAAATATTTATTTTAAAGTATATACATCCTGTAAATTATGTAAGTTAAGTTTACAATACTTTACATACAGTACATTTAAAGGAAGATGTTAATAGTTTCTAGAAATGAAAAATCCAGAAATTAATTTTGAACTTTCTGTATTTCATTATTATTTCTTACTAAGTTCTTAGAAAGACCAGCCACTATCAATCACAACAATTACAGATGATTAAGCATATGCATCGTCAGTTTGTTGTTTTACACACATGCACAGACATTATTTCATAGTTGTGAGATGCATAAGAAATCTTTAGACACGTAACACAAACCATAATAACAACAAAAGACAATACTTTATTTAACCTTTTCTGATAAGAAGTGAGGGGTGCAAACGCGAGCGACGATAGTTTCTGTCCAGTCCGCTTTTTTTTTCTCGTTTAAACACAGCTGTTGTCATTTTTTTTGTCTGGGAGTGGCAGCAGGTATGCGTTAAAATTTCAAATTGGAGCCTGTACTACGTCGATTCTTGCATCCAACCTCACAACAAGATGATATTTTAAGCTCCTTATGTAGCCGAATCTGCGCTGGTTTGAATGGGCCGCCTCCAGTTCTCCCTTTGTTTTGCCTCCAGCTAGTGCGGTGACGTGAACCGCTTTTTCCAAACACCCTCTCGACAAGACCTCTTGCTGCAATGTGACAGGCGTTTCTCAGCTGGCTTTGAAGGGTTCAGGATAGGTGGCAGTAGGTAGGCGCAACAGGGGTATCCATTGTCACCTACTAGGTGGCCCTGAAATGCATGGCTTTCAAGCAGAGTGCAAAGGTGGCTGTTATCAAAGATCCTGCTATCATGTGTAGATCCTGGCCATCGAGCTACAATGTTGGTGATTTGGGCCTTCTCATCACACACAACTTGAACATTGATGGAACAGTAGCCCTTCCTGCTGCGAAACAGCTCTCCATTTCCTCCACCTGGATTTTGAATGGGAATGTGAGTACAGTCAATTGCTCCTATAACTCCTGGAGAACCAGCTCTTCTGTAAAATCCAGCAGATGTTTCTCCTGTTGAGGCAAATCTTATATACTGATTTTTCAAGGCTGCAATTGCCTGTGAGACTCTTCCAACAATTCTGCTCACTGTTGACTTGTGTACTCCAAAAAGGTCCCCATCCACCATTTGGAAACAACCAGTAGCATAAAAGCGCAAGGCTGTTAAAAGCTGGAGCATGGGAGGTATGGCTGCATTTCGGTCATTGCCATGTCTAATTGCAGGTTCAATTTTTTTATTTAATGTCATCACAGATTCCTAGCTGAATCGGTACCGCTTTGAAAATTCATCACCATCATAAATCTCAACAGGATTGAGATGGTCCCTTATTTTTCTGCGAGGAACTCTTTCATTTTCTCCAATCCACCAAATAAGTGCTGCCATTTTGAGAATTTAAACCTCCTCAACAGCAAGTTTAAAGTTAATCCTTAACTGAAATTTAAATCTGAGTTTAAAGTGATGGAGCAACAAGATTATAGTTAATCCAGATTTATTGTGAAATTAAATCCAGGATCAAAATGATGGTTTAAATGTAAGCCTGCTTATTTTTAAACAAGGTTTACAGTTTGGTGCAACGGAATTATTAGATAAACCTTGATTTAATCTAGATTTAAGCTTAATCCTTGTTGGTGCAACCCACCCTAACTGGTACCCACTCTTATATTTGATTATATGTGAAAAATAAGAAACTTTCTTATCTTACCTTCAGGTTGCATCATCTCGTAACATGGACAATGACCTGCTTTAAACCCTTTTACTCAACAGCATGTAAAGCTTACTTATTACTCTTCTTCAGTAGAACTACTGCAGGTGTCAGATTTCTGCATCTCTTTGGCTTCACAATTTTCATCAAACGTTCCCTCCTGGTGGAATGATCTGCCCAGCTCAATCTGAGCAGCTGAATCCTTATCCATCTTCAAGAAATGACTAAAACACATCTCTTCCATCTTCATTTGACCCTCTAACACTTGCACTCTCTGTTCTATTTCTATTCTAACTACTTGTTTTCTTTAAAAAAAAAAAAAGCCTCTAACACTAGCATTCTCTATTCTATTGATTATCAACGTTGGAAACAGTTGTGAACCAGTGATACTTTTTTTCAGGATTCTTTGACTAATAAACAGTTAAAAAGAACAGCATTTATTTAAAATAGAAATCTTTTCTAACAATATACACTACTGTTCAAAATTTTGGGGTCACTAATTTTTTTTCCCTTTATTTTTGACCAGAGTCGGCGGGAAATGGGCAAAGATAGGAGTTTTCCTTCAGACAGATGGCAAGGAGATTTTGACATGGCACAGGTGGGACATTCTTGGACATAGTGATGGACATCCTGAGACATACTGGGCCACCAGTGAAGGTTATAGAGGACCAAAAAGGATTTGCTGACTGCCAGGGTGACCAAAGTGTAGGACCTCAACAGACGGACACACCAAAATTAGTGCGAAAACAGCACAGTCCTTAAAAGAAGTCCTCTGTTAGCCATCTGCGGTCATGAGACAAGTTAACGATTAATCTCAGACCACGGTTTGAGCCGTTTCCTGTCAGCGTTTTCTCATCGGTGATAATGACTAGCTTAATCAGGAAAAACAAAGCTCCTTTGTTTTAAAGAACTGCAAGAGTCTTTCTTGCAACCCGTGGAGCAACCGCATGATTCAGTCAAGATATAAAGATCCATACATTTCGAACAGGAAAAGGACCATTAAAGGAACTTAAAGCCCTCAGGCCGTCAAAACCACGAGATCTGTAACATGACTGTCAAATGAATCCCGCGTGCTTTGTCTCCAACTTCTCTTGCAACAAAAGAAACACTAACTTACACAAATTATCTCTAAGGACAATCATTTATTTCCCTTGCCATTGATGCAAGTGTATGAACAAATAACATGTTTGACGTCTTACATATATGCTTTATGCTTACATACATGTTTTATGTTATGCGTGGTGTGCTACATTTCGATCTTTACCTTATAACTTTCTTTTGAATAGATTGCCATGTGTAGTATCATATTAGAGCGTATTTCAAATGCAGGAAGTTGGAATTAATGTTATGTCGATGTTCCGCTTCATATGAAGGGTGAATACTTTTATAACCATTTATTAGAAATATCACTCACATGATGGACGAAGCATTATTTTAATATATGCACGGAAAGAAGCCGTGCGGGGCGTGGCTTCGCCCTGTACAGACAATCTGGTTGGAAGATACCTTTAGTGGATGGACAGAATCTAGCCTGTTAAAACTACGTGACACAAAGCTCACGAGAGCTTCTAAAATGAACTGAGCAAAAAGAACTGTGCTGCTGCTGCTGACAACTGGGCCGCTGGAAGAACTTTGCTGCTGGAAAGCCTACAGCCTTAACATCAGGTCGACCATCCAAGACTTCAACACTATCAACTTCTGACAAAGGAACTTGCAAAGCCTGCAGCATAAGGACTTCAAAGCCTTGCCAGTTGCGCGCGGCCAGGAAGCCACCAATCCAAAAGGATTCCCCCGAGTGATGTCACGCAACAGAGACACCGTAATAGAAAAATCAGCTCCGGGATTCCCTCCAGCAACCATACAGAGAGCCAGCTCAGCCTTCAAGTCAACTTAACGCAAGTAACCAAACAAAAACATCTCTGTTCGCTGAAGCTGATGTGCATTAATCTTTAAGAGTAAAGTCAAAGCCTCTGTTTGTGACTCCATCAGGTCTGAGAACCTTAAACTTTCTTCAAATCGCAACCCTCTTGCCCGAACGTGTGTGTGTGTGTATGTTTTGTGTTAGTATTGTATCATAGAATAGTAAATAAACTCTCGTTTCATTTATGATGAATGGTTTGGTGCTGTGTTTTTCAAAGTTTGAAACTATTTGCCGAAGATCTTGTTACCTGTTGCTCAAAATTACCCAACGAATTCTGTATTATTATCGTGGCCACGAAATAAACAGAATTGCTAAAATATACTGGTTTAATGCTCGCTGGCTCGAGTCGTTAAGAAAGTATAAATTATATGTTTTGATTAATACCAATTAATCAGATCCAGCGAATCTCTATGATTCGATTCCCTAAAGCTAAAATTCAAATTAAAAGCTTCAATAAAGGATAAAACCTTACAAAAGCCTAGGGAAGAGTGTACTGAGTCCATGAGGGACAGGCAGAGGGTGGAT
This sequence comes from Onychostoma macrolepis, assembly GCF_012432095.1. Taxonomy (NCBI): domain Eukaryota; kingdom Metazoa; phylum Chordata; class Actinopteri; order Cypriniformes; family Cyprinidae; genus Onychostoma; species Onychostoma macrolepis. The sequence goes on from NC_081157.1 coordinate 2,005,584, forward strand.
GGTATGTAGAGTCATCCCACAAGACCTCACAATGGAGCAGGTTCAGAGCAATTAGCCCTGGCGATTTTGATCATCCGGCGGCTGAATGGGACTGACTATGGTGGCTAGAAGGAGAATGCAATCGGGAATACCTGTGGTGATTTCGGTAGCATGAATAGGAGATAGGGCATTAGCTTTCAGGGCCCGTATTTATCAAGCCTCTAAGAATTACTCTCAACACTGCAAAAAATTGACTTAAGTGTAAAAAAAAATATTGGCTCAAAGCTGCACTTAAAGTTAGTTATCAATCATCTCAGTCGTAATTTAAGCAAAGTGTAGGACTAAATCTTAAGTGTCAGTCTTAGAGATGATTCACGACACTTTGCTGTGCCACAAACGGGATTTTGGATGACAACATACGCATGGACCAATCACTGAATAGATTTCCTTAATGAAGAATATTCTCAGATAAATTCACAGTGAATGGTTAAATTCCTAATAGGAGTTTACATTCAACACACATTTGACAATAAAGAATCTTCAAGAGAATACATTATGGCAAGGAAAACGAAGTGTCATCACAACTCAATTTAGGGTGACGATAGATGATAGTACAGAGTATCAATGATAGTCAAAGATATCGCCTGTTGCTGATGCCTTTGACGACAGCGAGACGATTATTATTATTATTATCCATCAAAAATAGACTAGGTGTCACAAACAGAGTCGGGAACAACAGGTGAGTGAAACAACAGAATGATTTATTGACAGGTAGAATGCAGATCATGAGGAGTGAATAGCAGGTGAGAATCTTGGAGATTTGAACAGTTCAATGGGTCTTAGCTGTCAACTGATGAGAGTATTCTTTTGCAGGATCGAGGGAGAGCAGGAACCAGGAACAAAGGGAATCTTCGAAGGAGTGTCACAGGAGGATCGTAGGAGATCTAAAAGTTAAGTATGCACAGGTAAGTGCACACTGGGTCTGGTGTCAGTTTGGGGTAGTGTACGGTAGACCGAATGATGAGTGTCTGAGTGAAGCATGTATTTGAAGTTGTCAAGTGATTGTGATCTGGTGAATGTTGTGGCCGGTGACTGAGGTGACTGAGGTGACTGTGACTGTGAATCCCTGACACTACCCCCTTCTCCAGGGGCAGCTCCTGGCGGCGACAGGGGCGACCACGGCCTCTGGGTGCGGGACGATCAGGGTGGAAACGATGAAATTCCTCCAGTTGCATGGGATCAAGGATGTCGTCCCGGACCACCCAGGAACGTTCTTCTGGACCACAGCCTTCCCAGGTCACTTTAACGTTCTGGTTTTGTTACATGCTCTGTGAGCAATGTATCAGTAAGGAAATTATTTTTCGTGGCCAGAGAAATAATTTTTCCTTAGAGTCAATAGACGATTAAAACTGTCTGTACTGCGGATGAACAAATCATTTTATTGTAGGCCTACTATTAATGCTACAGTTAATTCCTGAACCCATATTATTAATTATGTTAATCTCACTTTGAGCTAATTTGCTACAGCTCATTAATAATTTTGGTAACACTTTATTTTAAGGTCTCTTAACTAGTTGCTAATTAGCATGCATATTACTAGAATATTAGCCATTTATTAGTAGTAATTAAGCACATATTAATGCCTTATTCTACATGATTTTATTCTACATCCCTAATCCTACCCAATACCTAAATTTAACAACTACCGCACTAACTATTAATAAGCAGCAAATTAGGAATTTATTGAGGGAAAAGTCGTAGTTAATAGTGAATAAGTGTTCCCTATTCTAAAGTGTTACCATAATTTGTATTATATATGGTGGATTAGGGTAATGTGGGACACTTTTTACAATTCTGATTTTTTCGCCATATTTCCATATGAAGCCAAAACAATATATGTATACCTTATATCATTATAAAATCCCCCATATGTTCCCTTATTAAAAGGATGATAGTTTTCATGCTCACACTTTATTTTAAGGTTCAATTCTCCCATTAGCAAACCATTAACTAGGTCTTTTGCCTCAATAAACTCCTAATGTGCTGCTTATCAATAGTTAGTAAGGTAGTTGGTAGGATTAGATATGTAGAATATTATAATGTTGAATAAATGCTTTATAAGTACTAATAAACAGCCAATGTGTTAATTATAGGCATGCTAATAATCAACTAGTTAATAGTGAGATTTGGTCCCTATACTAAAGTGTTACTGTTTTCAAATATCGTATTCAAAGACAAAATGGCACAAATATCAGTGTCCCTTGTGTCGAATCATTTAAGAGTTTGTGGATTTTCTAATCTGGAATATCTACTGCTGAAATCTGGGACAATATTTTTTGTTTTAGAAATAGTTTACTTTTTACAATGAAAACTTATCTGCAAAAAACAAGTCTGGTTAAATGTGCATAACACATGTAATATCAAAATAATTTCATAAAAGTCTTCACTAAGTAGGCAAGCATATATGTGTACAAAAACTTTGAAATGAGACCTGCATGGACAGAAGGCAACAACATGGAATGTCTTTAAAATGAAGTTCACAACGCAGGTTCGGGAGGAGCCTAATCATCCAGTCCTGCCAATCATCGTTTCGACCGTATATAAGCAGCAGTCATTGTTCCATCCAAGCGACTATTCTTCCGGCATTTGTCCCCGCCCTGTCTCGTGAACAGCAGCCCAACCTGATGGCCTCCAGCGAACAATGTTCTGCAAAGACCCTCTTAATCCAGCTCCACTTCCAGCTCATAACAAAGGAAATCAAGCCTGTCAATGACCTCCTGCAGATTTGCCCAAACACCTCCATCGAATGCGCTTCTCGCCTTCTCCCGCCCGGGAACGCAGACATTGAACTGATTGAAGCACGCTTGCCGCTTCAAACATCCGTCCCCACAAAGACAAACAGATATTCTGCTCTGCTCACCTGTGCGCCCAGGCGCTGCTCCGAGCGATTTCCCTTCACATCCCGAAAGCATCTAACGATCCGATGCCTATGCGGTAACGTTATTCCTAAATGTTTAATCCATTTTCTTATTGAATAACAAATCCTGAACTTGATGTTTCCGCATTGTGCGCTTCTACTCTACAGTGTACGGTAAATGCTAGGCATGTCAATCCGAGCGAACGACCCAATCCAAACGCGCTCCATCTGTTAAACAGTGCCATTAAGCCATTGATTAGGAGTGAACAGACACTCCTTGTCTAAAACTTTGCTCCTACTGTTGTTTTACTTTGCCTTGCCCAACACACACCCATCTTCGCTCCGTTCCATTTTTCTCCTCCTTAGTTTTCTCCAAAGTGGCCCCCAGCGTGAGGCTGCCTCTGTAACAAGGAACCGCTCTGGCTGCTCCTTTGCCTACCTCTCTCTTTTCTTCCTGTGACCTTTTTCTCAGAAGTGCCCTAGCGTGAGGCTGCCTCCGCAAAGGTGCCTGCCTCTTCTCTCCCCTTACTAGCTATCCACCACCTACATCAGCCAAACGTCCATCTTGCACCCTCTTTACAGCCACCCAAATAGCAACCCCAACCCACACCGCTGCTATGAAACTTCCGCTGGTCTGGGTGTTTTTTCACACTCCGTCATTTTAAAAAGTCTGAACATGTTCCACTAGATTTGGCCTGTACGTCAGCACCCAAAAAAATATTGTAGATCTTCGTAAACCAAGTCCTTCTTGGGAGGTGGTCTGAGTCTGGTTCGCTTTCAGCTATCAGTATGGTTCCGTAAACTGTGCATTGTGAACAAAAATTGCTCAAGGCTTGCTTAATGTTTGTGAATTTCAATTTAGCTGGTAATCAGATGCTTCTGTTCAATGTGATTTTTCCATGGCTGTTGCTTCCGGCAGATTTCTACAAAGTATATTCACAACAAACATTTTTGTGTTAAGCTCACAACACGATATTTCATGATATTATTAATCCACCGCATGAATATTTATGTGGATGTAAGAATTGCTTTGTCAAAAAAAAGGTATCTATAAAAAATTTGATATCTTTTTCAAACCATAGTAAATTAGCAAGTAAAATCAGTGCTATTGCATCTCTCTCAGATGTTTGCATAGTGGGCCATGCGTATAGTCTACAATGCTATAAAATTCAGATTTTAAAGGAGGATACTTTAAACGGCCTGTATTATCAGTACTTGATATCTCACGTTACTTTACCGCATTACATCACTTCATTACTCCGTTCTACAGCAGCTTTTATGATTAAACCGTGTCACTTAACTGCCGCAGCAGACATTTCTCCCTCTACTCGTCATGCCCACTATCCAGTAATCGGGCCTCCAAAGAATTTTTCTTCCATCGGGACAACTTCACTGTAGTCTGTTGTTTCATCAAATGCAAATCAAGTTCTGCCGATCTAATGCAGTTCCTCAAGTTTTTGTTCTGGTTTTCCATTTGCATTATATTTAAACTTATAACTGGATTTAAAATTCTAATTGCTGTCTTTTCCACTTTCTCCCTTTAGATGATTAACTCCATATGAAATCTGATGTTCCAGTAAATCATTCCAATGTTTCTATAAACTAATCTTCGCTCAACGTTGCCCTGCTATTAACTTAACATCCAAAAACCTCTACCCAGTCGTCTAAATTCTCATTTGCCATTCCCCAGCAATAGCAGGATTTCCACCCTGCAGCTCATATCGTGTCAGTGCTGAGAGCCTTCCACCCAGCAAGGGATTTCCCTCAGGCAACTGTACGTCTTGGACCCCCTCCTCCTTTTTGTAAGGTCTGCCACACAGCAAAACTTCAGTATGTCACTGCTGCAGCAGTAACATTTTTACACTGTTCTCAAATTGGCAATGTTATTTCTTACTGCCACAGCAGTGAAAAGGATTAAATTCTTTTAAATTTCTCTACCACCAAATTGTTTGCAATCGGTCGCCAGCTTGCTGTCTTTTATAAGCCTTTTTTGGGGGGTTCTTACTCAGAGCTCGAGCCGAGCCTCGGGTTCGAGCCTCCTTCGCAGACAGCAAGCCAAGTTTGTTTACCATTATCTGGTAGGGCTGAATGGGCAGGCGAACTCGTGAAATGAAGTTCACAACGCAGGTTCGGGAGGAGCCTAATCATCCAGTCCTGCCAATCATCGTTTCGACCGTATATAAGCAGCAGTCATTGTGCCATCCAAGCGACTATTCTTCCGGCATCCCTCCACCACCCCTTCTCCTCCATTAAATCCCTTCTCTTTCATCCACACCGTATCACATTTTTTGCTCGGTCTCTGTATCCTTTAAAAATACTGGAATTGTTTAAACTCATTGGTTAAATTCCAAGTTGGAGGCTTGTCCCTTAGTGGCTGGTGGTGGGTCACTCCCTCACTGGCAACGTAACAAGACTTTTGAATGACACTGTTTCTGGTTGGAGTGCAAAAGGTGGTGGGGTTACAAATGGCGCTTTTCCACTGTGTGGTACGACTCATCTCGGCACGGCTCAGAACGGGACAGCCCAGCTCGGTTTGCGTTTCCACTGCAGTTTAGTACCGCTTTAGAGTGGGCAGGATTATACACATGTGGTTATAGTTGCGCCACCTCTACTGCTGTGACTCCTGAAAAACTTTTTAATTCTGCGTCTCTCTATCAAGCTCTCGCTGGATCCACTCCTTGGCTATCAACGAGAGGAATGTCTGTACTTCCTCAACAGACAACGAAACAGACATTTTTTGGTTATTAAAAGAAAGGTGCACTCATTCAAAACAGTCGCGTTCGATCCTTCGCTGGCTGTGCTGATTTAAATCTAACGGGTCTGTTCTGTTTCGTGCCGCAAGTTCAATGACGCAGGCAGTGACTATTTTCTCCGGCCAATCAGTGATCAGCAGAGTTTACACGTCACATTTTGATAACGGTACGGCTCGCTTGGAACCTCAACCGAGGTGGTACTGAAGTAGTAGCAGGTACCAGGCACTGTACCCAGTGGAAAACCCCTCAAAGTGAATCGTACCGAATTGTACCGTACCATGCAGTGGACAAGTGCCAAAAGTGGGAGAACAGAGGCCTGGGTGGAATTTAATAAGGAGGTGGAAATACTGGCTGAACGGATGGGGGGAGATCTCCACAAAACCTGCTTTGGGTGGAAGCCCAAATGGTGAGAAGTTGATGCTGCAGGGAACAGTGTGTCTTCTTCCAGGTGCTCTGTCGTCTGCTGGAGGGGTTGTCTCACTAGGAGCAAAGAGGCTCGCCTTGATCTGTGGTGGATTGAATGGAAAAATGCCACATCTTGGGCATTTGATGGTGTCACTGATTTTTCCCAGGCCTTGGAGAACAAAGGCATAAATGCCCGTTTCAATCTTTTGCTTCCACTCTGCCTGCACTGTTAAAATTGAATGTGCAGTGGTTGCTTTAAGAAGGTATTTCAACCTGATTCTACCTATAAATTCTAGTTTTGTTGTTGTAACCTACCTCAATCAGATTTATGCAACATAAAACCAGGGAATACTGTTTTAACTTATGTGTGTTACATTGACCCAACATACAATTTCCAATAAAGCTCAGTATGTTAACATTTGACACATGTGCACCTGATCCTTGTTGATAAACAAATTTTGCCTCAGTGAAAAATTGTGATTTGGGGTCATTATTAGGGTTGGGTACTGAACTCAGTACTTTTAAGGGTACGGACCGAATTGCGTCGGTACTACAGAGTATCGATTCACATTAAATCATTCGGTACCTGAGAACGCATTTGGGCGCATATGAGAGAGAGAGAGAGAGACCCTGTGACTCTTTAAAACACAACACACAGGGCAAACCGAAATATTCAAGTGTGCTTACATTTCTAGGGTCATATGGTTTCCGCGAAGACGCGGACAGGATGGTGGAGACCATTCATATAAATGGAATTTACTCTATAGCGCGGAATGCTATGGAATTCGTCAAGTTTTGGATGAATAAAAGAAGGTCTGTCACTTAATTCGAATCGCGATATGAACTAGTGTATGTGAATATTAAAACGCAAAAAGACGGTTTAAATATGAATCCTGCATGTTCAGTTACCTTCAGTATGTTTGAATGGTGGAGACGCGGTTTTGTTTACTACACAAATACTGAAGCACACGTGAACTCGCGGTGATTTTCAGACTCTGCATCTCACAACATGAACACATGAACTTACGAGCCTGTCCTCCAACAAAAAACGACCCTATAGGTCGTTTCTGCAAGCCCTTATTACGACCTATATTTACGTTTTAAAGTTAAGCGCCCTCTAGCACGCGTGAAAATAATGACAGTCTCGTGTTGCGTCTGTCGTCATGAAATGACGTATGACTGTCATTACCAATCAAAATGTGTGTTTATTTAAATGCAATATGTGTACTTTTTACACCGATCTCACAGTATTCGTACATATTTTACTAGGTGGCTAATTCTTACGAATGACCACACCTAACCCTACCCCTGAACCTACCCCTTACAGGAATCATGCAAAATCATGATTTTTAGTGCACATTTTATGAGCGCGTGCGTTCTCTGGGATCGAACCCATGATCGCGTAATTACATATCGTCGTATAACGCAATGCTCTACCAACCGAGCTACACGAAACCCGAACTATGACCCAGATAAAAGAATACAAAACATTAATACGAAAATGTCCTGTTGCTGATAGGGGCAATTGTAGCATACGCTCTGATGGGTCGTATTTCAGGGATTTGGACAAACGACCTATACGGGCGTATTGGTTGGAGGACAGGTTGGAACTTACAGGCTGTGAGAGTCACTTCATGAGAATTGTACCGTTTCATTTGAGAAAACCAGCATCATATCATACTGTATACACAGAAACTTCACGCCAACCTGTCAAAATAAAAGTGCGGTTTAACATGTAACAGAAATATATTACTGTATTTATATATATATATATATATATATATATATATATATTCCATTTACTGACAAATTTAAATAAAACAATTAAATGACTAAAATAATTATTACAACCACATTAACGACTTAATTGTAGAAAAAATACAATTATTATTAAAACTTTTTTAAAGGAATATTCACACAATTTTTCTACCATGTATTAATTTTAACAGTAAACCTGTTTGTTTGCCAAAAAATAAAAGGGTTTCATTTTCATTTGATTAAAAATAAATAAATGTTTCATGCCTTCATTTGATTATCAGAAAAAAATAAAACAAGAATTTCTGGAAGAAAAAAAAAAGATTTTGTAGGGCCCTATTGTTCAAAATGTTGAAATTGAGAGTTTTGGACTTATTTTTTCACTGAAATAAATGTTTTGTTATTACACAGAGAGTAAAGTACCGAAAAAAGGTACCGTTGGGTACCAGTACCGAATTTCAGGTACCGATACCGGTTCAAATGTGAACGGTACCCAACCCTAGTCATTATACACAGCAAAGTGAAAATCACAATAGACAGCACTACTCTTCAGCACAATGGTAATCACAGCTTTTGATAACAGAAACTGCTCTCAATGTTCAACAATGTTCAACCAGCATGCTGACACTAGTGTTTTCTTAGTGGTTCATTATAAATTGTGCATGATGAAGAATTGCACTGTTGACCCAACTAAACTGATTTATTTTGAATAAACAAAATTATGTTGTGTGTAAAATGTCTTCAGTTAAGTAAGGGTAATTAATTATTTGTTGAGTGTATTTACATTAAGATGGAAAAAGACGTTCATCATATAAAAAGATTATATCAAACTTAAGTAATTTTACCAAGCTGGGGAAATCAGGTTACATCTACTGGGAGTTATGCTTAAGGAAAACTTGTTTTTTCAGAATACAGTAGGTTGAATTCAGTTATAATTAGTCAAATTAAATAATTTATTTCATTTCAACAAAAAAAAAATTATTGTAGATTTTACCACATGATGTACATTTTCTAAGTTAAACTGACTATACTTTTTTTTTCAGTGCGTTGATGATCCTCCTCTCTAGCCTGTAGTGATGTTTAAGTCTCTTAAACAGAACTCGGTAACACTTTATTTTAAGGTCTCTTAACTAGCTGCTTATTAACATGCATATTAATAGAATATTAGCCATTTATTAGTAGTAATTAAGCACATATTAATGCCTTATTCTACATGACCTTATTCTACATCTCTAATCCTACCCAACACCTAAACTTAACAACTACCTTACTAACTATTAATAAGCAGCAAATTAGGAATTTATTGAGGGAAAAGTCATAGTTAATAGTTAATAAGTGTTCCCTATTCTAAAGTGTTACCCAGAACTCTCTCTCCTGGCTACAGATAAAGTAATGTGTGGTGTGGGATGGTAGGCTAAAAACAAAGATTCATTGGTCACCTTGTGGGAGATGCAGCAGAAATTCCAGGAACAGATCACTGCTGATCCACCCATTATCTGACATTTTTACTGTTGTGTTTGGTGGTGTCACAGATTCTACCATCACAACCTCTGCACCAGGTCTTATAAGTCCACCCATATGATTCACAATCACCCGAGTATTGATCCGCTCCACCTGTTTACCATCATCATGAACTGGTTAAATACCCACTACTCCCACACTACTTCATCTGGTCTCGTCTTCTCGGATATTGTTCATGCCTGACTACTCACCTTGTGCATCGACCTACCTTTTTCATCTATTTGTGTATTCAGGTATTACACCTGCTACAAGGCTGCCATTAGTTAAATCTGTCCATCTATTATAACATATTGTCCTTATCTTCCCTCACTCCTCATTCTGTGGCATCTACATACCTGTGAATAAATCTGTCTGTCACACTGCAATCCATGGGTCAAACAGAAAATATGCGCTGTGTTAATCGTGCGTTAAAAAAATGAGTGCCGTTAAAATGAATTTGCGTTAACGTGTTATTAACGCATTAACTTTGACAGCACTACTATAAATTACTAAAAGGCTCAAGAGCCCAACTAAAGCAAACACTGACCGCAATTATGGTGGTGTGTGTGGTTTTTTTTTCATTTCCATTTCCATCCAAGGCTATGGCTGAAGTCAGTTGTAGTTCTGGTGTTTCTCTTTTCTTCAATGATGCTGCTTTTTAACAGAAGGTGTTCATCACTAATGCACAATCATCATTTAATTAGTCACTTAATTATGTCATTAACTTTAACTCTTTGAGGACTTGGGATTTGACTTGAGACTTGCTTGTGACTTGAAAGGAATGACTTGGTTCCTCCTCTGGTGAAATCAGCTGCGGAGTTCATGGGTAGAATAAACATATGGCAGGTCTTTTACTTTCTGACCCCTGGACTTTACACTTCTGAGTGGAGGAGGGCTAAACAATTCCACAAACAGCATTACCAGCTTCACTCATTACGGTAACTCTTTACAATAACAGTACATGAATTATCATGTACTAATACCTTAATTAATAATTACTTGACTATGAACTAATGAAGAGTTAAGACATGTATTAATCAAGAACTAACTTAACTACGACATGAGTCATATGAATTACCTCATGAATAACACCACCTTAATTACATGTTAGTTCCTGCATGTTAGTTAATGTATTAATTAACACTTTGGGGTAAACTAAATCAAACATGCTCTAGAAGAAAGATTCATGAAAATGGCACACTGCAAAATTGTTTATAAATGTTCCACCTGCAGCTATGTCACAAACATCAGTGAATGATAGTGGATTTCTTGCAATATTTACGTTTAACCAACTCATCCAACGCACAATGATGCATTCATAATTAAAAACAACTTCATCTCATCCTGTTTGGAGTGATTCCACTGCTGCCCTCCTACAATAACGTATTCATTAAGCAGATGCGATTTTCCAAATTAAAATCAGTGTTAGCATAGAGATGATGGTTATGTTATGGATTGGTTTACTGTCTTTATATCATAATAATGCAATGAAATCAGACGTTTGTCTTGAGTTCTTGCTCTTCTTTTGGGCCACTATTGCTCCTTCAAAATGTTAACCTTCCTCCTACCGTTCAGTTCCTTCTCCATCCAAATGCAGCCACAGGACCTCTGCTCTTCCACTTTCTTACAAACCACCAAAAAACACCAAATATCTGATTTAGATGAGCTGAATATGTATAAAATATGTGTAATTGATAACTTTTTAAAGATGTGCCCCTCCAAGACAAGTCATGACATGATACATTGACAACTCATGAATTCATGTTAAGTTATAAGTAATTAATGATGAGTTAATAATATTGTGCCCCCCCAAGTAAAGTCATGACATTATGATACATTAGCAAGTCATGAATTAATGTTAAGTTAATGATGAGTTAATAATATTGTGCCCCCCCCCCCCCAAGTAAAGTCATGACATTATGATACATTAACAAGTCATGAATTAATGTTAAGTTAATGATGAGTTAGGACGAGTTTTAGACTTTTAGACCTCTTAACCTACCTCCAAACCTAAACCTACCCATTTTATAAACATGCAAGAAAATAACCATTTTAGTAACAATATAGCATTAAAAGTTTTTATAATCGCTAATCCCACTCCTACATCTACACCTAAACATAGCTATTTCTGTACAGTAGAAGAAAAACATGACAGACAGATAAATGCAATTACAATCATTTATTTACAATAGTCTAACCTTGAGGTCATAAACGCATGAATTAGTATTTCTGCATTTGACGTTGAGAGCATAGGTCGCAATTTAGATATGTTTTTGAGATGGAAAAACGCAGTTTTACAGATGCTAGAAACATGGCTGTCAAATGAAAGATTGATATCTTCATTTGAGCAGAATTTATGTTGTTAATCGCTGAAAATATTATCCAGATTATTTTCCTGATCCTCTCCCTCTCAGTGAACTCGTGAAGGCGTGCTGCTAGCATCATTCAAATACACACCTCACCAGAAACACGGCATGTCGCAATCTGTGACGAAGGCAGGCGAGAGCCAATGAGCGTTCGATTATCCTGCCGTAAAACCTGTTGTTTGAAGCGGCAACATCTGAATTTGTAACGAGCGCGTCAGTCAGCGCGGGCTTTGCTGTTTACGGTTGCTGGACTCGCTGCTCGGGATGGAGATGAAGATCGTCGAATAAAGGCTTGGATTTGGGTCTTCCTTGCAGTCGTATGGATTCTGAAGATCTGGATTACAGCGCACGAATAAAATTGTTTCATTTCGTAATTATGTTGCGGTTTTGGTGTTTTTTATAGTTCTATTGTCAGTCACAGCATGTCGGAGAATACGCCTTTTGTGGCCCATGGCAAACAAAGTAAACATTTCATGACAAGTAAAGGTTAAAATGTTATTTATTTTAAGGTTTAAAGTTAAGTCTTGTTTAACTTTTAGTCCTATTATTGGAAATGAGCTGGCAGCAGAAATCACACAATAAAACGAAATCTTATCATTTCATATTAAGTAAACGAGAATTTATATGACAACTAATAATAATTAATTCCGCGATTTCAATATTCATAAGGATTCCTTTTTGTCAATGCGTAAGTATTTGTACATTTAGATGCTGAAAATACGTTAGTATTGTACATTTTAAGTCGTGACATATTGTCAAGTATGGTGACCCATACTCGAAATGTAACCCATCCAAGTGCACACACACAGTGGGCAGCCTTGCTCCAGCGTCCGGGGAGCAATTAGGGGTTAGGTGCCTTAGTCATGGTATCGAAGGTGGAGAGAGTGCTGTTCATTCACAATCCCCACCTTCAATTCCTGCCGGCGCGAGAATCGAACCGGCAACCTTCAGGTTACAAGCCCAAATCCCTAACCATTAGGCCACGACTACCCCTTAGTTTTAGTGCCTGTAAAAACGTAAGTAAATGTACATTTTATAGAACCACATTTTACGTAATATACATATGAATTATCATGAGATCACGTTGGACTTTACTTGACTGTACACATTATTAATAAATCATTAACAACTCATAGACTAACTAACATAAACTCATGCCTTGTTAATGTATCATAATGTCATGACTTTACTTGGGGGGGCACAATATTATTAACTCATCATTAATTACTTATAACTTAACATGAATTCATGAGTTGTCAATGTATCATGTCATGACTTGTCTTGAGGGCACATCTTTAAAAGTTATCAATTACACATGTTTTATACATATTCAGCTCATCTAAATCAGATATTTGTTTTTTTTTGGTGGTTTGTAAAAAAGTGGAGGAGCAGAGGTCATGTGACTGCATTTGGATGGAGAAGGAACTGAACGGTAGGAGGAAGGTTAACATTTTGAAGGAGCAATAGTGGCCCAAAAGAAGAGCAAGAACACAAGACAAACGTCTGATTTCAGTGCATTATTATGATATAAAGACATTAAACCAATCCATAACATAACCATCATCTCTATGCTAACACTGATTTTAATTTGGAAAATCGCATCTGCTTAATGAATACGTTATTGTAGGAGGGCAGCAGTGGAATCACTCCAAACACGATGAGATGAAGTTGTTTTTAATTATGAATGCATCATTGTGCGTTGGATGAGTTGGTTAAACGTAAATATTGCAAGAAATCCACTGTCATTCACTGATGTTTGTGACATAGCTGCAGGTGGAAAATTTATAAACAATTTTGCACTGTGCCATTTTCATGAATCTTTCTTCTAGAGCATGTTTGATTTAGTTTACCCCAAAGTGTTAATTAATACATTAACTAACATGCAGGAACTAACATGTAATTAAGGTGGTGTTATTCATGAGGTAATTCATATGACTCATGTCGTAGTTAAGTTAGTTCTTCATTAGTTCTTGATTAATACATGTCTTAACTCTTCATTAGTTCATAGTCAAGTAATTATTAATTAAGGTATTAGTACATGATAATTCATGTACTGTTATTGTAAAGTGTTACCCTCATTACTAACCACATTAACTTTGAAGTTCTTATTGAGAATTAACAGGTTTAGATATTGAATTTTTATTGAGAAAAATAAAGTTTGATGTTACCATGATGGAGATCAGTGTTTGCTTTAGTTGGGCTCTTGAAGCCTCGACTTTGTATCACAAGTTTGAGCTTTTGCTACTATAACTCTGAAATGTGTTTCTGAAGCACACTAGTTTTGGCAAAAAAAGCAGAAGAAACTCAAGTCATGTAGATCATCATGTAGTGGTTGCTTCATAGTCCAGTCTCTGAGTATTTAATATTAGTTATTAATTCTACACAGCTGTGATGTTTTAAAAAATGTATAATGCCATTATTCAGAAAATCTTTTGGCGGGGTCATTCAGACACAGACATCAGGAATCATCATATCAATGAATCTCAACAATGGTGACAAAATATTCAGATAATCAGATCAACTCTGAATGTCACAAAACAACCTACTAAATTCACAAAAGAAGCTTTTTGTTGATTGTCAGCACTGTTGAGATTAATACACTGATTATTCATGACCCTGTGCATCTAAAACATACAGCTCAAAGCATTTTCTTTATATTGAGTTTACAAAAAATCTGTTAAGAGTTTAATATTCTGTTGTTGCAAGTCATTTGATTTTATTTATTTGTTTGCTTGTTTATTTATACAGGGAAGGTGTTTTAAACAACAGTGTTTTAAAGTTCACTGTAAAAAATTGCTGTAGTTTCTACAGCAAAATTTTACAGAATTTTATTGTTTAAACATTTTACAAGATGTAGCTGTAATTCACAATGCATTATGGGTCAAACAAGGTTTTACAGTTGTTAACTGTATATTTCCATGTCAACTGTAATTAATTTACAAGAAGCAGGTGTTATCACTGTAGCTCCTGCTTTTTACAGTACTTTACTGTAGTGTGGCATTATGGGATTGCGCGCGCATCATTCTAATCTGAAATCCAGCGACTGGAGCAGTGCCAGAACGATTGAAGATTAGAGGTTTTATTCATAATTCCTGGTAAATTCACTTAATTTTACTTAAGAAATATATCCTTTTATATTTATTTAAGTTAATGTATAAGTGATATCATGTCACAATAGCCTGCTATCGCACATTTAGACAAGCGGCCTTGGCATGTGCAGTAAGATGGAAATTGCTATCATAGCATTGTTTGCCAAAATGAGAAAAATGCAGCATTTAGCCTGTTTAATTTTCTTATTGAGAGCATTTAAAGTAGTGTTTACCCAACTTTTAACGTAATGCCCAGTGTGAACGATTGTCATAGTAACGTCAACTTCTATCTGTCGAAATAACTGCCGAACAGCAAAATATGTGAAATTTCATTTGTTTATATGTTTCCAACTGTCCCATATTGACGTGACATCTTACTATAATTAGAAACTACATGTAAATGAGAAATTGTGTCTATTGCCACTGTAGTTGTACTCAACATTAAAGCTTGTCCGGGGCAATTTTTTTGTGAAATACATCTTTACATGCCTGATTGGACAAGTTAGCCTGATTAAAACCTGAGTGAAAAAAAAATAACTAGGGAAGCATCGAAATGCAAGACTGATTCTGATTTTATTACATTCAACATCAAAACAAATAACCTTAACAGCACACAGAAACATGAGGTAAATGTTCAAACTGTTGAGTTTATTTATAACACATGATATTATTAAGTAGCATAACAAGTGATCTGTTGCTGATTATCACGATTGCAAATGTCACGTAGTTCAATAAACAATTAGTTAACATTATACTTTTTAGGCACAACATTGACTGTTGTTCTATTTCGAAAATCGTTCCAAACAAAGATCAAAGCAAAACTCAGCTGTGTTTTTACTGAATGATTCAGCATTCTGAACGAATCGGTTCAATGAATGACTCAATTGACTCACTCATTAAGTTATTTGCTGCCACCTAATGGTGGTTTAGTTTCACGTTTAAAAATATCATTGCATTTTTACAACTTTTCTTGTTTTTTTTTAATATATTTTTTTATTTTTATTATTGCATTTTAACAGTACACATGTACATATAAATTTCCATGTAACAGAGAAAACATACACACACACACACACACAAAAAAAACCTTCTCAGTATTTTACATTAATATACAATATCAATTTTTTTTATTTTAGTCTCTTTCAACATATTTCCAACTCCACCACATTTTAAAAACATTTTGAAAGGTCCCCAAACTCCATCAAAAATTATGTATTTATCTCTTAATATATGTTATCTTTCCATTAACATATTTGATACCATTTCTTTCAGCCATCGTTCTATATTTGGTGCAAATATACTTTTCAGTTTAAAGAAATAAGCTCTCCAGTTTCGCTTGAAGAATACATATATTTATAAATATATACTCCGTCTTTTTTAGCTTGATCTCCTTAGGATATAAATTAAATAAAAAGATTAAAGGTGACAGTGGTATGTTAACATCAAGGATCTTTTCTATCATTCCTTTCACTTCTTTCCAAAAATTCCTAACTTCTTCACACTCCCATATACAGTGATATAGCGTTCCTTTAAAGTTGCTGCATCTTAAGCAAGTATCTGGGATATTTTCATTAAATTTATGCAATACAACTGGAGTTATATAAATCCTCATCAGCCATTTATATTGTAGAAGTTTCATTCGTGTGTTCATTGTTAGTGATTGAGCTTCCTTGCATGCTTCCATCCAGTCCTCCATCTGAATATCGTCCTTAACATCCGATCTCCAAGCTTCCAATTTACTGTTTGAAGAGTCCTTTGATCCTGACACCAGCATATTATATAATGAAGAAATTAAACCTTTACTAAAACAATTTCTTGTCACTTCTTTTTCCAAAATAGACAATGGTGGCATATCGAGGGAATTATTTTGTGATTTGAGGATAAAATTTCTTATTTGTAAATACATAAAGAAATGTTTTGTAAGAATATCGTATGTATTAACTATTTCCTCAAATGACATAAGAGTATTGTTAATAAATAGATCTGCTATCTTTCGAATGCCCTTGTCAGCTCAAATCTTGAAACATGCATCTGATCTGCCTGGTTTAAATTTTTCATTGCCCCAAATGGGACTAAAACAAGATAAAGGGTAGAAGGCACCTAGATATTTTTTCACATCAAACCATACGGCTATCATATTAATAACTGTAGGATTGGAAAACATTTTTTTAAGATCTTTCAATTCTGAGGAATATAAACACAAATTTAAAGGCAGGCCAGAATTAATGGCAGCCGATTCCATATCCACCCAAGACGGGCAGTCCTGAGATAAAAATAAAACATAATTGTTCTAAGTTGCACAGCCAAATAATACCAATGAAAATTAGGACACTGTAGACCTCCTCTATCATATGGCAAATACAGAAGTGTTAGACGGAGTCTGGAACATCTGTTATTCCAAATGAATTTAGTGAACATTTTTTTAAGTCATTGAAATAGATGTTTAGGGGGAGGCAGAGGAATGTTCTGGAATAAATATAAAAATTTTGGCAAAATATTCATTTTAAAATATTTATTATACCAATTAAAGATATGGGTAAGGACATCCATCTTTCAATAGAGGTACTGACATTCTCAAGAAGTGGATCATAGTTTACTTGCATAACATCTAGCTTTGATCTGATTTTTATACCCAAGTATGTAAAATGGTCAACTATATTGAAGGTTGCAACACAATTACTAGATTGCTGTCTGTCAATCTCATTTAGATATTGAATAGAACGTTTAGAATTGTTCATTTTATATCCAGAAATTTTTCCAAATGTACCGATAAGATCTAATAAAGCAGGCATTGATGTATCAAGATGCTTTAGGAAAAGAATGACATCATCAGCGAATAACGCAATTTTATGTTCTATCTGTCCAATCTTAATGCCTGTTAATTCCACATGTTTTTTTACTGCTATTGCAAAAGGGTCGATGGAGATGGCAAAGAGAAGAGGAGAAAAGGGAGAACCTTGCCTACACCCTCTTGATACGCTAAATGGTTTTGAAACAATATTATTTGTCAACACTTCTGCTGTAGAACTATTATAAAGTAATTAACCTGGTGGTCATTACACGGAATTCTGTGAGACCAGGTTGAAAGTAATCTAACCCACCTACAGTACCTTTCACCAAAACCAAATCTGACCAATAAATCAAACAAATAAGACCATTCAACCCGATCAAAGGCCTTTTCGGCGTCCAATGATAGTACAGCAGTATCTCGTTCACCCCTCTGTTCATAAAGAATATTTAGGACTCTTCGAACATTGTGAAATCCTTGCCTACGTTGTATAAAACCATTTTGATCCTCTCCTATTAAATTTGATAATGTACCTTCTAACCTCTTAGCCATAACTTTACTTAATATTTTTGTGTCTGAATTTAACAAGCTAATTGGCCGCATATTTTCACACTTTGTTTTCCTGGTTTTGGTAATAATGTAATTAAAGCTCCTCTCATTGATGCAGGCAAAAGGTCTTGATGATACGCCTCTACTATCATTTCCATAAAAGGAGTTTGCAGCTTTTCTTTAAATGTTTTATAGATTTCTATAGGAAGCCCATCTGGGCCCGCAGCTTTTCCTGATTTCATAGTCAATGGCTTCTCCAATTTCTTGTAATGTTAGGTCTTCATCTAATTTGTTCTTTTCTTCAATTGAAATCTGAGGTATATTTAGACTATCTAAAAATTGCATCTGGATATCTACATTTAGTGAGCACTCTGAGCTATAGTTTTTCATAATAAGTTCTAAATGTTTCATTGAGCTCTACTGGGTCAACTATATTTCCAGTTTAACTCTCAATTATTGTGATAGTACGTTCCGTTTGTTGTTGTCGAATTTGCAAAGCAAGCAACCGTCCTGTTTTGTCTCAACCTTAAAACTTTTGAAGCTGCTCTACTTGCTGACAATTCATTATATCGAGACCTGAGTAATAATAATTTCTCTTTTGCTTCCACTATATCTGTAGTTTTCTGGAAAATATTATTTTCAAATTTTTTTATTTGATCTTCTAATTGTTTCATTTCTTGTCTAGACTTCCTAGCTTTTGAACTGCAAAACCCAATTATATGTCCTCGAATAAAAGCTTTGAATGCTTCCCATCTAATACAAGCAGATGTTTCAGATTTATTAATTTCAAAAAACAAATCAATTTGTTTGCCCACATATTCTACAAATTCTGGGTCATGAAGCCATCCTATCTGAAAACGTCAAAAAAAGTCATTACTCCTTTCGCATTAGAAGTGTGACAAGCAGCAAAAACTTGCCCTTGCCATCTCCGACGAATCCTAATTGTCTCACTTTTTACCATCTGCGTTTCCTGAAGAAAAACTACTTGTGCTTGTAATTGTTTGATCATTACCTGCTTTATTTTTTAATATTGCCCAATCCTCTGCAATTCCAGGTTACAAATGCCACATTCCCTGTTTCCCCCATGATCTTTTACATTTCCAATTAAGAGGTATTTTGCCTTTTACAAACTCAACTATCTTAAATACTGAGAAGCAAAAAATAAAACTATAAACAATCATGAACAACACACTTAAAGAACATTTAACAACAGCCCCGATTTCCCCAGTAGAGTCCATACTACTGCGTTTGATCCCCCCCCACCCCTTTCACTCCGTATATGGCGCTGATTGGTCCACACACCCGTGAGGAACTATCAGGTACTTCTGCGTCTATATTTATCATCACAACCCTATTTGTAACATTACTCTCACATATTATATTAAACTATAAACACACTTTTTAACATTTTCAGAGAACAATAATATCTGAACATACTTATTTTCAAATTGGTCTCGATTCACTATCGAGTTTCCGCAACAAAAGGGATAGTTTATGGTTATTTTAAACCTACATTCAGGATTTTAATAGTCCAGCTGGATTGAGCCCACCTGTATTCTGTCTCTAATCCTTCAATGAAGCTTTCGACCGCCTCCGGTGTGTAAAAAACACCCTTGATTTCTCCTGGTGAGTAAGAAGCAGACAAGCGGGGTATATGATCCTGTGTTTACCGATTCCTCTCTCTCGCAGCTTCTGTCTCACTCCATCATAAGCTCTTTGTTTCCTGTGAACTTCAGCCGAAACATCTGGATGAAAGCGAAGAGTGTGTTCCTTGTATGAAATAACCCCCTTGGACCTGGCCACTCTAAGCACCGCTTCTTTTTGTTTGAAGTTTAGGAACTTCATTATTAGTGTTCTTGGTGGTACACTGGCATCCCGTCTTGTGTTCCGAACATCCTTATTTCGTTGTGGGCCCACTCTATGTGCGCGTTCCAAAACTAACGATGTGCTCGAATCCATTTCCAATATTTTTGGAATCCAGGCCTCTAAAAACGCACACGCATCGCTTCCTTCTTTTTTTTCCCGGTAAACCCACCAGCCTCAGGTTGTTCCGTCTGTTTCTGTTTTCCATGTCGTCAACCTTTTCTGTCAGTTTTTTAACTTGTGATTCAAGGGAGTTTGCACGAGCACTAAGTTGAACGATTTCATCTTCTGCTCCAGAAATGCGTTCCTCGGCCTCCTTCACGCGTTCCTTTACCTCTTTGACCGCTGACATAACATCGTCAATTTTACTCGTAACTCGTTTGTCCATTTCTTTAATGGCTTGTAACACATCTGCATTGCTGGGGTTCAACTCGGTTCCTTTAGTAGATTCGCTGTCGTCATCTTCCTCTACCTCCTTTAGTTCGTCTGCGTAGTCAGAATCCTGCGACATCTCTTGAGCCTCGTTATTCACTTTTTCTTGAGTTCTGTTCTTTTTCGATGTATAAAAATTTTAAGTGAGCTTGAAGGATTTATATTCAAAATTATAGGAGGGACGTTAACTCGCATCTTCTCAGTACCACTCCATAACCGGAAGTCCACAACGTTTCTTATTTGTAATTTCAAAAATTTATGTACAACATTAATGTCATAACACAGTTGTAATTATGCATTATAAATTATTTAATTTGATTGGTGGTACAGTTCTACAATGTATTGTTATAATTGAATTTATTAATCAAATGTAAAAGTTAATTTTAAAATATATGCCTTTTTGGGTGTTCATTTTGGTCTCATTTATGTAAATGCATTTTTTTTTTTTTTTAAATCACAAGATAATTTTCATTATTTCTTGTAGGTGCAAAGAATAGCAGCTGATGTGGAGAAATGTTTGATGCTTCAAGACTCTCTAAAGCTGATTATATTATGTAATGTATTAATTCTTATTAATTCTGTTGTAAATCATTTGATAAACTTGTATTTTAGATTACATTTTATATTGAAATACTGTAGGTAAATACTGTACTTTAGCGAGATTACAAAATATTGCTGTAATATAAACTACAAGTTTAATTCAATGTTACTGTAAAAAATACTACATATTACTGTATTTCACATACAGCAATTAACTGTGATTTGCTTTGCAGTATTATACTGTAATCCATTTTACAGCAGTTAACATCATTTTACAAGATTTTATTGGCAAATTTTTTGCCAGTAACATCCTGTAAATTCTACGGTACATTTTTTACAGTGTTTAATAAAGTTGTAAATAAAGGTTTTGCATCCTAACTTAAATAAAGTTAAGATATTTTTCTTAGATTTTACAATTTTTTTAGGAAGCCGTTGCTGCCAATCATTTGACCTTTTTTGTGCCTTATCTCACAAAGTAAAGCATTGGTTATATGAATTATTATAGCTCTAGTGACGAACAGATAGTCTGAAGGATTTTATGCACAAAAAACAAAAAATTCCATTTAGACAAACACAAACATCAAGACTCTATGAAACATGACAATGGTAACAATCAACAAAATATTCAGATAAAACTCTGAACATAATAAAACAAGCTACTAAAAAGTCACAACAAAAACAACAGCAAAAATAAAAACAGATAGTAAGAATAAAAGAAAATACTAAGGCAATTCAGCTGCATAATTTATACCATACATTATACATATCCCCGCCCCCCCTTAGTTCATCATCAATACATTATCAATAACACCTGATTACTTTGCTCTCTAATTGTTTGAATCAGCAAATGCTGCTTTAAATTCAGAAAAACCTCCTTTGACTGCTGCTTTACTACCTTCAGTGATGTATTTGGTATAAGAACATGCTTCTTGGCCCCAAATATTTTCTACAAAAGCTACTAGAAGTTCTGAAATGAATAGTTGACAAACACCCAGAAAAGCACTGACCACTACCCCTTTTGCTACTTTTTCCAAGAGCCACTGAAGTTGACAAACAGTGTTCTTTGCTTTTTCTTGTTTCTCTTCTGAAGACATTTTGTCCTTTGGCAACTGTGCATTCTTCTTGCTCTTTTCTTGAATTTGTTTCTCCACAATTTGAAGCAGCTTATTGCTGTAGTAGCCATTCTTTTGCACCATATTGTCGATGGTTTTCAGCAATTTTGTCACCTCCGCTTTTTTTATTTTCTCATTCCCGTTCTTGTTGATCATGTGACAGTGACCTTCACATTTATTGACAAGCTCCTGTAGTTGTGAATTGGTCATCACAAATGTTTCAATGGTCTGGCCATCTAGTTGCTCACCATGAGTGAATAATATCACTGTGTGTTTTAAGACGTCCTCATTCAGTGTGTTCCGAAGTTCCTGCACTAACTTTTTTTCTTGTGTAGAGTATTTTCCAACCTTTAGAACAATGACAAAAGCATGAATGCCTTTAGGGCATTCAGCCAAAGCTCTGACGATCTCAGATTTAATCTTTTCATCATGATCATCGATGTCAATGAAATCAGGTGTGTCGATAACTGTGATTTTTTTATTATTAACCATGTTCTCCTCTCTCTGACATTTAGTTGTAACTGCTGAAGCAGAAAGTTTAGTTTCGAATACTTCTTTTCCAAGAATCATATTCCCGGTGCTGCTTTTGCCATTTCCTGTGTTCCCAATAAGAGCAATATTTATCTTAGGCCTTAAACCCACTATCAAAAAAGAAACATGTTAAAATATGAGTCTTTAATTTAATATTTTTGAAGCTTTTAAACATCTTGTGATTGATTGACCTATAGCTCTAATCAGCATTGTAGATAACATTTTACACAGCAAATTTGACTATGTAATTATCATAACTTACAGATATTTCCCATGATCTTTGTCTGTTGATGATTTCAGTGCCTGTAAGGTAAATGACATTCAGTTATTTCTTGACTCGGGGCACTCCTTCATACCTAGAAACAGATATTAGTAATTTATGATGTTCCCTCAACCACCAGTTTGTCTGAGCACATTCAAATGCATTTTTACCCATTAGTTAAGAAACCGGAGAGTGAAATCTCTTATTTAAATATGTTAAGTTTTTGGACTTATTTTTATGTTTATACAAAATCTGTGTCAGCAGATGATACATGAAACTACCATTTACAATATGGTACATATTTGAAAGAGATGTCATAGAAGGAAATGCCACATTGTTTATTTCTTTGAGACACCATTTTACTGAGTATATATATACACATACACACACATACAGTATATATATATATATATATATATATATACTGTATATATATTGTTACGTTCCACGTGTGTTTTGTTTTGTTTTCACTATCTGTATACGTGGGGTAATTTGCACGTGTTGGCCATTATGTTCATTTGCTTCTCTTTCGTCCCTAGCTCATTATCTCTGCTCGCAGGATTGCTGTGATTGGCTGAGCCGGACGTCAGTCATCATTGAGGCGACGTTCCAGAACCAATGGGAGGCCGTTCAGCTGGTTTTAAGAGGATGGCGCGTTCATTCGTTGGTGTTGTTTTTGTTTTGTCTTCTGTGTAGCGAACTGAGTATTGAGCTCTGTGGAGCGATCTGAGTGGTGTGCTATGTGTTAGTGTGTTTTGTTTTACATCACGGGAAGACGAACGGTAGGTTAGTATGCCGCGGTATACACTGCCCGTAGGTCTGTCTCTGTTAAGCACACTAGGTTAGTCGTGAGCGCCACTCTTTGTACTTTTGTTATTTAGTTAGGTTAGTCAGCGCCGCGTGCGTGAAGATTTCGATGTCTTTATTACATTTTGCTTTGAGTAGGATTAGGGTTAGTTAAGGATTATTTTTGTTATATTATGTTTTTTCCTTTGGCGCCACTTTTTTCTTGTTTGTCTTCCCAACTTTTTTTTTGTCTTTATTATTGCATTGCACATAACTCATCAATATATTACTGGAACTAGTGGCTTTGGCTTTTATGTGAATAAACCCAGTAATTTTCTCTTGCAAAGATTCTGTCATGTTCTTCCAGCCTACTTCACATCATAGCAGCATTTTAATATGTTGATGTTACGATATATTCCCTGGGCCGTTTAAAGATCGTAACATTAAATGGGGGCTCGTCGTTTTTTTTTCGTTTTTTTTTCAAGATATTGATTGCTGCTGATGTGAGTGGTGGAATGACCATGTTCAGTGTTTTCTTGTAGAGTATTAGTGTTCGCGAGGTAGTGTTTAGCAGATGGGCTGGAGGATTATATGGTTAGTGATTCTGACAGGAGTAATTATGGCTGATTTTGATTTAGATACCTTTGTTAGTGCACCTACGGTGGAGCAATTTGATAAGTGTAGGAAAGACGATTTGATGTGTATCGCTGCTCATTTCAAGATCGCTGTTTCGAAGCAGCGGCTAAAGAAAGAGATTAAGTCTACTGTATCCCAAAGGTTGGTGGAATTAGGTGTTTTGGAGTTGCCTATCGGTGTCGGTGATGTTGCCTCTGGTGCGGATGGTCGCCCTGATGAGGAGGAGCTGAGCGAAACGGCTGAGGTGGAGGGTTCTGAAGCCAAAGCTGTTTTGCCGCCCTATCCATCTTCTCCTGGCTCAGATGAGTCTGGTGCGCGAGGGAAGGTCCGTTTAGCACGATTGCAAATGGAGTCACGCGAACGGGCAGAAAGCCGTCGAATGGAGGCAGATATGAAATTTCGACTTGAAATTCGCAGAATTGAGGCGGAGACGCAGGTGAGGCTGCGTGAGCTTGAATTGAGTGCAGGCAACATGACACCTGTTCCAGTTACGCAACCTTTACAGCCCGCTGATGCTGGTTTGGGGGGAACCACCTTTGAGGTCAGTAGACATATTTCTCTTGTGCCGCAGTTTCGAGAAACAGAGGTTGATTCGTATTTTAATGTATTTGAGCGGATTGCGTCTACACTTCAGTGGCCCAAAGATGTCTGGTCGTTACTGTTGCAGTGCAAATTAACTGGGAAAGCCCAAGATGTTTGCGCTACATTGTCGTTAGAGGATAGCATGAAGTATGAAGCAGTAAAAGCTGCAATTTTGCGTGCTTATGAGCTGGTACCCGAAGCTTACAGGCAGCGGTTTAGAAGCCATAAGAAGAATTCTAATCAGTCATTTGTTGAATTTGCGAGAGAAAAAAGCGTTTTGTTTGATAAGTGGTGCATATCGAGTAAGGCGAATGATTTTAAAGACATGCGAGAATTAATTCTTCTAGAGGAATTTAAGAATTGTTTATCTGAGCGTGTTGTCACTTACTTAAATGAACAGAAAGTGTCATCTTTGTCGCAAGCTTCTGTTTTGGCAGATGAATTTGCATTGACGCATAAAAATGTGTTCACTTTTGCGCGTTCTGAGAGAGCTGTATCATTTCAAGGGGAGTTGAATAGTTCATCACGTCCGAAACCAGCAATTGTGAGAGTGAAAGAGGATCGCGAATGTTTTTATTGTCACAAACCTGGTCATTTAATTGCTGACTGTGTTGTGTTAAAATGAAAACAGTCGAATTATGTACATAAGAGCGCTGGTTTTGTTAAAGTGGTTGATCCTGTTAAAATTGAGCGTAGTGACAAGCCTGATCCTAGTTACGCTCCTTTTCTGCTGGAAGGGTTAATTTCCATTACAGGAAGTTCTGAGGAGCAGATATGCATAAAAATGTTGCGGGATACTGGGGCAATGCAGTCTTTTATTAGTGCAGATGTACTGCCGTTTTCTGAGCAAACCTATTGTGGCAGTAATGTGCTGGTACAGGGCATTGAGATGGGTTTTGTCCAGGTTCCGTTGCATCAGGTTCATTTGGAGTCAGAATTGTGTACAGGGTTTGTGAAGGTGGCCGTTCGTGAGAGTTTGCCTGTTGGAGGAGTACAATTCATCCTTAGCAATGATTTAGCCGGTGGGAAAGTCATGCCTTTGCTGGAAGTGTTTGATAACCCAGTTCTGTCAGATCAGCCTGATGAACTGTTGAGGTCCTATCCTGAAACTTTTCCAGTTTGTGCAGTTACGCAAGCTCAGTCTCGTAAAATGGATGCTGAAGATTTGGCTGAAACATTTATGGCACCTGTTTTTATAAGTGATGTGTTACCCCATGATGAGAGTAAAATTGTTGAAAATTCACCTGTTCTGAGGACTTTGAATGTAAAATTGCGTGTGACGCGCGATGGGGTTATTGCTGCTCAAAAAGAGGATGAAAGTCTTCGAAAGTGTTTTGATGCGGTTGTCCCTCTAGAGAAAATTCAAGAGAGAAAAACTGCTTATTTTGTTGAGAACGGGTTACTGATGCGTAAGTGGTGTTCTGATAGTGCAGATGATGCTGAATGGAATAGTGTGTATCAGATTGTGATTCCTTCTTGTTATCGACCACAAGTTTTATCTTTAGCTCATGATCATGATTTGTCAGGACATCTAGGAATCAAGAAAACCTATCATCGAGTTTTAAAACACTTCTTTTGGCCGAGAGTAAAAACTGATGTCACACGTTTTTGCCGCACCTGTTGCACCTGTCAGATTACTGGTAAACCGAATCAGGTAATTCCGTGTGCTCCTCTTGTTCCTATTCCTGTGATAGGAGAACCGTTTGAACACGTTATTGTTGATTGTGTCGGTCCCTTGCCTAAATCCAAGTCCGGTAATCAATTCCTTTTGACAATGATGTGCACGGCGACTAGATTTCCAGAGGCAATACCCTTGAGAAGGATTACAGCGCCTGTTGTCACTAGAGCCCTTGTGAAGTTCTTTTCACGTTCGGTTTACCCAAAATTGTGCAGTCAGATCAAGGCACTAATTTTCTTTCGAAAATCTTTACTCAAGTGTTATCCAGTTTAAGTATATCTCATAGGGTTGCCAGTGCCTATCACGCTGAAAGCCAGGGAGCGCTTGAGCGATTCCATCAAACGCTTAAGGCAATGCTGAGGAAGTATTGTATGGATACGGGTAACGAATGGGATGAGGGGGTACCATTACTTTTATTTGCGATTAGAGAAGCAGTCCAGGAAAGCCTTGGATTCAGTCCTGCTGAATTAATTTTTGGTCATACTGTCAGAGGACCCTTGAAAATGCTTAAGGAAAACCTATTGTCGTTTGAGTCTAGCCCGAAAGTGAGCGTGTTAGACTATGTGAGTAAGTTCCGTGAACGCTTACATAAAGCTTGTTCAGTGGCGAGAGAGTCACTTGAAGATGCACAGAAAAAGATGAAGAGTCATTATGATCGTAAGTCTGTACAGCGTTCCTTTAACGAAGGCGATTCGGTGTTGGTTTTGTTGCCTATGGTAGGGTCTGCCCTATCAGCACGGTTTTCTGGGCCATATGAGGTGGTGAGAAAACTTAGTAACACCGATTACGTAATTGGGACTCCTGATAGGAAACGAAAGACTCGTGTGTGTCATGTGAACATGTTAAAAACTTTTCACCACAGAGAAGGTGTCCAGAGTGATGTTTTACCCGCAGACGAAACTGCCGTTCTTGTGGCATCTCCTGTGTTGATCGCTTGTGCTGCTGTCGAGGTTGGTGATCCGGAGGATGATGGAGTGATCCTGCGTCATACTCATCAACAGTGTGCTCGTCTTAAAAACTCGGAGGTATTATCCGATTTTTCATCCTATGTATCTCATTTATCTGAACAACAGGGATATGATGTTATGCAGTTGATTAATGATTTTAATGTTCTGTTTAATGATGTACCTTCTCGCACTACAGTTCTAGAGCACGACATTAATGTGGGTGAGGCTGCTCCGATCAAACAGCATGCATATCGTGTGAACGCAGTGAAAAGAGATATTATGCTGAATGAGGTTGAGTATCTATTAGAGCATGGACTTGCTCAGTTCAGTTGTAGTCCCTGGAGCTCTCCATGCTTATTAGTGCCGAAGAGCGACGGTACTGCGCGATTCTGCACTGACTACCGGAAAGTAAATGCAGTAACCGTACCCGACTGTTTTCCATTGCCGCGCATGGAGGACTGTGTGGACAACATTGGTTCAGCTCGTTATGTCAGTAAGTTAGACTTGTTAAAAGGATATTGGCAAGTTCCGCTTACGACTCGTGCTTCTAACATCTCAGCTTTCGTGACACCTGATAGTTTTCTTCAATATTCTGTTATGGCTTTCGGCATGCGTAATGCCCCAGCCACTTTTCAGCGATTGATCAATATTGTGTTGGCTGGAGTGCCTAAGTGTAACGCATATTTAGATGACCTGGTGATTTATTCGTCTGACTGGCCAGAACATATTTCCTCGTTACGTACGGTTTTTGAACGACTTGAGAAAGCTTCGTTGACTTTAAACTTGGCTAAATGTGAGTTTGGCCGGGCCACTATTACGTATCTTGGGAAAGAAGTTGGTCAAGGTCAAGTGCGCCCGTTAGAAGCTAAAGTTATCGCGATAGCTGAGTTCCCTATTCCAACCACCCGACGTGAGCTCCGTCGATTTTTGGGGATGGCAGGCTATTATCGTAGCTTCTGCAAAAATTTCTCGACAATTGCACAGCCGCTGACTTCGCTTCTTAGTCCCTCCCGCACGTTTTTATGGTCTGACGACTGTCAGCATGCTTTTAACTCGATTAAAGCGTTTTTGTGTAACGCTCCTGTTTTAGCCGCACCAGATTGTGCTGCTGCGTTTAAACTTGACGTGGATGCGAGTGCCGTTGGTGCTGGGGCAGTGTTAATACAGGAGGGTAAAGATGGCATTGATCATCCCATCTGTTACTTCTCGCGTAAGTTTAATAAACATCAGTTAAACTACTCGACGATCGAGAAGGAGGCTTTAGCACTTCTGATGGCTCTCCAGTATTTTGACGTGTATCTTGGCTCGAGTAACATTCCGGTAATCGTGTTTACCGATCATAACCCTTTAGTTTTTCTATCACGTATGTATAACCAGAATCAGCGTTTAATGCGCTGGGCTCTGATTGTACAGGGATATAATCTGGTAATTAATCACAAGAAAGGCGTCGAGAATGTGATAGCTGACGCATTATCTAGAGTTGCGTATAACTGTGGTTGAGCACTACTGTTTGAACAACTATTTGGTCGATTTTGTCCCATATAGTTGGTTCCTCAGGGGGGGAAGTGTTACGTTCCACGTGTGTTTTGTTTTGTTTTCACTATCTGTATACGTGGGGTAATTTGCACGTGTTGGCCATTATGTTCATTTGCTTCTCTTTCGTCCCTAGCTCATTATCTCTGCTCGCAGGATTGCTGTGATTGGCTGAGCCGGACGTCAGTCATCATTGAGGCGACGTTCCAGAACCAATGGGAGGCCGTTCAGCTGGTTTTAAGAGGATGGCGCGTTCATTCGTTGGTGTTGTTTTTGTCTTCTGTGTAGCGAACTGAGTATTGAGCTCTGTGTAGTGAATGGAGGATTGAGCTCTGTGGAGCGATCTGAGTGGTGTGCTATGTGTTAGTGTGTTTTGTTTTACATCACGGGAAGGCGAGCGGTAGGTCAGTATGCCGCGGTATACACTGCCCGTAGGTCTGTCTCTGTTAAGCACACTAGGTTAGTGGTGAGCGCCACCCTTTGTACTTTTGTTATTTAGTTAGGTTAGTTAGCGCCGCGTGCGTGAAGATTTCGGCTTCTTTTTCACATTTTGCTTTGAGTAGGATTAGGGTTAGTTTAAGGATTATTTTTGTTATATTATGTTTTTTTCTTTGGCGCCACTTTTTCTTGTTTGTCTTCCCAATTTTTTTTTCTTTATTATTCCATTGTACATCGCTCATCAATATATTACTGGAACTAGTGGCTTCGGCTTTTATGTGAATAAACCCAGTAATTTTCTCTTGCAAAGATTGTCTGTCATGTTCTTCCAGCCTACTTTACATCATAGCAGCATTTTAATATGTTGATGTTACGATATATTCCTGAGCCGTTTAAAGATCGTAACAATATATATATATATATATATATATATATATATATATATATATATATATATATATACTTATACAGGGCTCTAGACTCATTCCTCCCACTGGTCACATCATTTGGTCACAATTTTTATGTATTTATTTATTTGATACAACATTTAATTAATCAATGTATGCTGATGAACTTTTATCATAGTTTATAGTTATATGGTAACGATAGTGTTCAACATTCAACCTGTTCTTTTTCATCAGTATTATTCATAAGTGATTTAAATTTTGTGAACAGGAATTCCTTTTTTCGTGCGCTTTCGCTTTCACTTTCAAATTCACGATCTTGGTGTCAGGCTTTACAAGAAAAGATAATTGTTTTGCTTATCTATACACCTTTCACTTTTTAAGACTAAAACAAAACATGGATTCATTGTTATTCTTAATTAAGAAGCACAACAACAATAAAACAGTAGGCTACAATGACAAACTAGCTTACATAACATTTATTAACTAAAACTAATAAGACGAGGCATGGCATAGGATACATCACATGCTGTATTATATACCAACTAATAAATTACAGAATGTTTAGCAAACACTGAGGAATCAAATAATAATAATATTTAAAAATTAAGGAAAGCCTCCATAGCGTAACTTGAGGTAAACAGCAAAGATAACATGCTTTTCAAAACGAAAACAAAAAGAAAAGTAAAACTAAACTGTCTGTCGGTGACAAGACTTGCATGTTTTTTTTTCTACAAGAATACCAACATGTTCACCTTCTCTGGTTTAAGAAGCGGTCTTTTACTTTAGCTTGAAAACCAAATCCTCCGTTGCGCTCCATCCGTGGCGCGCACCTTCGCGCTCGTGCTGATGCAGCGAGTATAAACCAGGCTCTACCCACGAAGCGATCGCGCTGAAAACCCTCTCTTCATGTGATCGGTGAAATCTGACTCCTGCTACAATGTGCCGCGGATCTGCAGCACGCACTGTGTGAAGCAGACGCTTTGGAGCTGCACAGACCATGCACTCGCACACGTGCGACCACGTCAAATTTTTACTCACACACTCTCAAAAAATGGTCGCAGTCTAGAGCCCTGTTAAATGTGTGTATATATATATTTATACTACGGGGCTGTTGAATGCTTGAATCTGATTGGTTGATGAACGTTCTGAGGTGTGCAATTATTTTCAGGGAAACGCACGGCGAACGTAGTTCCAGACATCTCTTGACCGCATTACATGACCATATCATTTCACCAAATGATTTCTGTTATTTCAAAGGTCTTACAACAGCAGTGACCACGATGACACTGGCCAAATAAATAAATATAGTAAACTATATGATAAAAACGACAGATCATGTCCATGTTTTTGCCACAAAATTTTACTTTATTATGTACGGAAAGCACATACTCTATCTCTCCCGCTCTCTCTCCCTCACAGACCGCACATACATAACAGTTACAGTTTTCACACACACTAACATACATTGCGCTAATGTTGTTAGCGCTACTCTGACGATTTTATCAGTAAACAACTTAAAAACTACATGATTTCTCATAAGCGAGGAAACAACAACGGCGCTGTTCGTGAACAAAAGGAACTAAGTTTCACTATAACTAGAGACATTGCTGCCGAACACTATTGAGAGACGCACAGAGGTAATCTCTCTCTCTCTCTCTCTCTCTCTCTCATAACTTAGTTATTAACTGTATTAACTGCATTAATCTGTTATCAACGGCTCAAGCCTCCGTTACTAGGTTTAAAATGACGTTTTGGAATTAGCAACGGAGGCGTTGGTGTAGCAGACTTCAAATGGTAACCTCCGGACACCACAGAAACACGACTACACCAATAGTGGGATGATGGATTCACTGAATTTATTCCTTAACAGGGTAGTGAGGCAAAATTAGTATACACTGACATCAGAAGGCCTACTCTCACATCCCTGCATGGAGAAATACATGTGCGAATGAAGCGCTAAAATTTGACACGGTTAAAAGCGCTACTTTCAATGAAAATAAGTTAATCACACTGATACACGTTATGACAGAACCTCTTAACAATGCTTTAACATCATAAATGCAGTGACTACGATTACAAAGAGACAGTAAATGCAAGATAAATATGAGAGAGTAAAACTACCTCTGCTTCTCCGTTCGCATACGTTATGCGTCTGAGCGCGAACGCTTAAAGGAGAAGTGATATATTTTCCTTCGGTGTCCCACTAATTAAGGCCCCACCTACAACAATTGATAGGAACTCCCAATTGGAACCATTGAAAAATAGAACATTAAATGCAAGTTTTGCTGAAGTTAACTCATTTATAGAACATTTCTCCTTACATATCTGAGTTAATTAGTTTTTTTTTTATATGTCTCAATCCATCGGCTACATTGGCTGAGATGCGGAAGAAATAATCCTAATCACATTAGCGATTTAAGTAGAAATACCAGACGAATGCCTTGAAATATATCATCTGATCGATGTCTTGAGGTGTGGCAACCGTAGTATAAGCGGTTTCCATTAAAATACCATTATAAACCATTAGCTTTTTCCAGTAAAACCATTACAAAATTCCTTTTTGTAGTGTGTTTTGGGCATTTTTCCAATAGGATTTAACATCCCACCAATAGAATCCATCACATACCAGTAGACACCATTATAGTTTCCATTAAAACCAATACAATTCCCATTATAACCATTAAAACCATTACATTTTCTATTGTGTTTTTGGGCAGGGTTCTATTGTTTTTTTCAGCAGAGCTCTCTCAAACACACGCACACAATCATTTTGAATTATCAATGTTTTTAAAAACTCAGTTGATGATTGTTGTTTAATGGACCTCTACTTCCACCTGAGGCAACAGTCCTCCTTATAAAATAAAATGTTAAAAATAATAAAATAAAAAGTAATCAAGATAAAAACAAGTTTTTATATTTTTACATTTACATTTTACATAATCCATATTCCATCTGCTACTCACTATGTCTTTTCAGCTGTGCCTATTCATAAGTTTTATTTCAGAAAGCCTTCTTTAGAAATGTAATATGTCAATTTTATGTATCTGTATATAAAGGCAGGGGCTGGACTGGTCTTGGGAATTAAACTACTGGGCTGAAAATTATTATTATTATTATTATTATTATTATTATTATGATGTTGAAAACAGCGGAGTCTAATTTTTTCAGGATTCTTTGATGAATAGAAAGTTCAGAACAGCATCTTTTGTAGCATTATAAATGTCTTTATCATCACTTTTGATCAATTTAAAGCATCCTTGCTAAGTAAAAGTATTAATCCCCAATATAGGGTTATTGACGTATAAGGATTTGACAGGCCAATTTTAAAATACAAAAATAATAATATCTGTTGTAATTGTTCAAACATTAAGAATGTTGTGTACATATAAATTCATATTAAATTTTAAAATTAAGTGATTTTAAGGCCGTAGCCTTAGCTAGCTTGTTTTGTTTAGATGGCCAATTCTGTGCAAAATTGTAAATTTTGACTGAATTTGAAAATATCACGTGGTGCGACCACTGCAGAGTGTTTTCCATTATAGATATATTTCCCAGATTGGTAGTTTTTGTGCTTTTATATTCAGTTGATGGTTTATATACATAAAATTTTATATTTTAATACTTTATTTAAATATAACTTGGAATAGATTTTTATGCAATTTGGGTCATTTCAGACGGTTTGTTTAATCTTTGTACAATATGAGAAAACAAAACAAAAAAAATGTTCAGAGCATATAATTTTAGTTTGGTAATTATGCATTTATTAGTAATTTATTATTTATTTATTTATTGGGCAATTCCACCTTTACGTACGTGACATTTGCAGTCAAAACCTGAAATATAAATTCTATTAGATTATATTTATTAACAATATATTGAACCATCTCTTTATATTTTTCTAAACCCCTTAAAATAGAGTCCAGACAACAGAAAAGCATGAGTCTATAAACCTGTTTTATATTTTAAATGAGTGAAAAACACATGCGTTACGGACATGACAAAAAAAGACAAGTTTCTGGGAGACAACATATTTTGTAGACATTCTGCGATTTTACATTGCACAAACCAGAAGCAACAATATCTGTAGAGTGGAGAAGGGTTGGCTATTAACAAAGCATAAAATATCAATTTTGTTTAAATTTTAGTTTTTGTGTTTCACAGGAAAAACGTCTCTGGTTACCTATGTAACCATGGTTCCCTGAGAGGGAATGAGACGCTGCGTCCTAGTGGACACTTTTTTAATGATTATTAATATACAGAAAAAGGAGACATTTTAATTATTTATTGATAAACAAATGTTTTCTAGTCAGCTGCAAGATGAAATTCACAGTTCTGACTCTCATCTCCACAGCAGCCTATGGCTACTGGTGTTTATATTTAACACTTACTTTAAGACTCGTGATGATTATCATCGAAAAGTTAAGTGCACAGATCCAACTTGCGGCAGAGATCGGTTGATTCCCGCCTTCACCACACGGTGGCTTCTTCTTTTTTAGTTTTCGTGCGTGTTTGGCAAACCAGCGCGTGAAGTGCATTACCGCCACCTGCTGCTTTGAAATTTGATCGGAGTAATATATTCTATTAATTCTGTTAATCTCAAAACTCACATCAGTCGCTCTCACTAATGTTGAAACAATTAAAAAAGTAAGTACAGTGAAATTATACATTTAAGTGGTGCTTGATTCATCAAGTAGTTCAAATGAATTAAACAAATACGTTTTATCAACTCCAAAAAGTCGCAGAAACTCAAAAAATCTAAGTTAGTAGAACTTTTTGTTTTAAAAATTAAGTTTACTCTACTTACTCTATTTAATCATTTTGAACATTTGGGTTTACAGTGTAGAATTGCCCTATTAATAACTATTTTAATCTATTCTACAGGATTACACTGCCAAGCAAAGTAAAATAAACACTCACCATAGCATGTTAATTCTGACCCTGCAGTCTAGCACAAACTCCAGATGTCATTTTTTAACTATAAGAAAGATGTTCATGTTGTCATCTCAGAACCTGAGCCAGCAACCTCCTCCTACTCTAAATGGACCCTTCGCAAAGACCTGCCCTTAGTTACTGTTGCTACATCCAACAAACCATGGCACTTTTATGCCACGCATCATGTTCTCACGCAGTGAAAAATACATCACGGAGCAAAGATGACACTGACAATGCACCGACAGACAAAACAGAGCTGGTTACTTTTATTATAAAACAAAGTCTCTGTGTTCAAATTTAGCCATTTTCTAAAAAGAAATTCAAACAACAAATACTGTTTTGTGGCTCTTTAATGTGTCATGACAGATCGCTGTAGCACCTCAGTTCAAGCGGCATGTGAACCGATCATCTCTTCATCTTTACTAGTCATAGCACAAAATAAACATGAATGAACATAAGAAGGTATCTTGGTTCAACCGTGAAAAGATGTCAATACACACCATTTTTCAAGTTCAAGCCCACCGACGTTAATCTACTCTCCTGTCTGGTTTGTTTGTCGGACAAAAATGGCGGATTCGGCGTTATAATATGTCAAATCGCCTGTTAATCAAACTCCCGGCTAAGGGTCAATTGAGCAGCCAAGATTGGGCAAAGTACAGAAATAACTGAAATACAGAAATAAATGTCTCTAAGTAGATTTTTAATGATATAAGGTATTTTTGTCATTTGGAGTGACCACTCATGTGGTGCGACCAATAATACCAATAACTGTATTAACCCTCTGGGGTCGACAAACGCATATACGCGTTTTGAGGCAGATTTTCCTGATAAGGCCGAAATTAGCTTGAATTACTCTGCCATTTTTGATCGTACAGATAAAAGCAATACACCATTCGAATCTGTAAGGGGTCTACTTTTATTTGTATACACTCATAAAAACAACTAAACTTTGTGCTTCTGAAGAATAAAGAAAACAAACAGGGTGTGCTCTCTGTCTTCTCCGTCTCCGCGAACTGTTTTTAGAAACGCGTCACTAAAATGAACTGTAACTCAGCAAATACTTCACACAGAGACATGAGAAATATATCTATAGAAAGCTTGAAGTGTCTACTTTGAAATGAAGCAAGTCTTATCGAAAACAAACATTCTGTGATGAAGTAATCCGTATGAAACCAACACGATGTTCAATCTTTCCCGTCTGACTCATTATCTCTAATGTGATCCCGCCCTCGCGCGGCTCGCACTGTTCATATGTAAATAGCCGCGTGGTAAGTGCGCGCGTGCAAACGCCCAACACAAACAAAGAGGAGGTCCTTCATCGCGGCTACTGTTCGTTTCTGGAAGACGCGCCGAGTAAAAGCAGGATTTCCCTCGAAAGAAGAACACGATTTCATCCAGCAGAGGAGATGAGTAAGTAATGTTTCTTTTTTACATTAGTTACCGTTTTATTGTGACATAAACTTGAACAGATTTACTAACAGTTAGCTGGGTTTTCCCCCAAACGACAACATGATGAATGCGACACATCTAAGAATGTTTAGACCATGTTTATTATTAATACTCTGTTCACAAATAGATTTTAATAGCGTGCTAAACAATAATAATTAGTTTCTCAGATATAAAATATCATTTTTATAGTACAAAGTACATCCTTTTATTGTACAAAGCATGTTTGAGTCTGTGGCTACAGAATCATATCATAGACTACTATAAAATCATACATACTAGACTATACAGTATTGTTCAAAATAATAGCAGTACAATGTGACTAACCAGAATAATCAAGGTTTTTAGTATATTTTTTATTGCTACGTGGCAAACAAGTTACCAGTAGGTGCAGTAGATTCTCAGAAAACAAACAAGACCCAGCATTCATAATATGCACGCTCTTAAGGCTGTGCAATTGGGCAATTAGTTGAAAGGGGTGTGTTCAAAAAAATAGCAGTGTCTGCCTTTGACTGTACAAACTCAAAACTATTTTGTACAAGCGTTTTTGTTTCTAGGATTTAGCAATCCTGTGAATCACTAAACTAATATTTAGTTGTATGACCACAGTTTTTTTAAAAACTGCTTCACATCTGTGTGGCATGGAGTCAACCAACTTGTGGCACCTCTCAGCTGTTATTCCACTCCATGATTCTTTAACAACATTCCACAATTCATTCACATTTCTTGGTTTTGCTTCAGAAACAGCATTTTGATATCACCCCACAAGTTCTCGATTGGATTAAGGTCCGGAGATTGGGCTGGCCACTCCATAACATTAATTTTGTTGGTTTGGAACCAAGACTTTGCTCGTTTACTAGTGTGTTTGGGGTCATTGTCTTGTTGAAACAACCATTTCAAGGGCATGTCCTCTTCAGCATAGGGCAACATGACCTCTTCAAGTATTTTAACATATGCAAACTGATCCATGATCCCTGGTATGCGATAAATAGGCCCAACACCATAGTAGGAGAAACATGCCCATATCATGATGCTTGCACCACCATGCTTCACTGTCTTCACTGTGTACTGTGGCTTGAATTCAGAGTTTGGGGGTCGTCTCACAAACTGCCTGTGGCCCTTGGACCCAAAAAGAACAATTTTACTCTCATCAGTCCACAAAATGTTCCTCCATTTCTCTTTAGGCCAGTTGATGTGTTCTTTGGCAAATTGTAACCTCTTCTGCACATGCCTTTTTAACAGAGGGACTTTGATGGGGATTCTTGAAAATAGATTAGCTTCACACAGACGTCTTCTAACTGTCACAGTACTTACAGGTAACTCCAGACTGTCTTTGATCATCCTGGAGGTGATCATTGGCTGAGCCTTTGCCATTCTGGTTATTCTTCGATCCATTTTGATGGTTGTCTTCCATTTTCTTCCACGTTTCTCTGGTTTTGCTCTCCATTTTAAGGCATTGGAGATCATTTTAGCTGAACAGCCTATAAGTTTTGCACCTCTTTATAGGTTTTCCCTCTCCAATCAACTTTTTAATCAAAGTACGCTGTTCTTCTGAACAATGTCTTGAACGACCCATTTTCCTCAGGCTTTCAAATGCATGTTTAGCAAGTGCTGGCTTCATCCTTAAATAGGGGCCACCTGATTCACACCTGTTTCTTCACAAAATTGATGACCTCAGTGATTGAATGTCACACTGCTATTTTTTTGAACACACCCCTTTCAACTAATTCAACTAATTGCCCAATTGCACAGCCTTAAGAGAGTCCATATCATGAATGCTGGGTCTTGTTTGTTTTCTGAGAATCTACTGCACCTACTGGTAACTTGTTTGCCACGTAGCAATAAAAAATATACTAAAAACCTTGATTATTCTGGTTAGTCACATTGTACTGCTATTATTTTGAACAATACTGTATGACTACAAAATCATAGTTGGGTTTTTCCCAAACTATAATTCCTGACTACAATGTTTGAAATCGTGTAAAACATTTTGAATATGATAGGCAATTCACTGTATTTAAATTTCTTACGGCGCGATGATGTTTTCATGCTCTATATAAAACAATAAAGTAATATGAGTGTACACTGTAACATGATGAATGCTACGAGTCTAAGTATGTTTAGTACATGTTTATTATTAATAGCCTACTCTGTTCAGAAATAGATTTTAATAACGTGCTAAACAATAATAATTAGTTTCTCAGATATAAGATTTCTTTCTCTTTTTATGATAGTGATATATATGATATTTATGATATATATACAGATGTTCCTGATATTAACATGCTCACAAATGTTTTTTGTTTGTATTTTATTGAATCAGATACCAGCACCAGATGTATCCTGATGTCTCTTCAAACTGTTTTCCTCTGAGAGCGCTGCACCAACATCAGATGTTCAACTACACTGATATTCTATGTCAAAACAAGCTCCTTCTCTACTGATTATGTTTTTTCTTCTTGAATCCATGGAAAGAAGTAGAAACATAAATAACACACGTAAATATCAGGTATGATTTACTTGTTTCACTTGTTGAACAGAATCTGTTGCAGGAATGACTCAAAGTCTGTTCACATCTCTGTGGTTAGATCAGTGTGCACAATAATGTGTCTTTGACCTTCATTATGTATGTTTTGATTATACTGTGTTGTAAATAAAATACAAATAATTTAAAAAACCCTTTTTTTCAATCTCCTCACATTCTCTCTTACCTGCCTCACAGTCACAGTCACACTGATGGGCCATTAGGGGCCATTAGGGGAGGGCCCTTTGTCTCGGGTGAAAATCACTTAATATTCATGGCCATTGCCACTCCCTCGCATATAGACCCTCGATCACAAAACATGTCTTGAAAATTTTAAATCAATATATTGTTTTCTGTGAATGAGTAAGCAGAATGATTTTCACATAATTCTGAAGTAAATATTCTAGCCTATAAGACTGATTACTCAAAAGTCTTGTTCAGGACTATTTAGTGTGGGTTTTATGGCCTTATTTCAGCTACATTTTTTTCCCCAAAACTTACAAACCACGCATAATATTTTTTTTCTATAAAATGCAAACATGTACATCCATCTTGGTCACATATTATTGTAGCACAGTTTGTGCTGAATACAAAAAAAATTACATGTTGGTCAATAGTATGTTTTAAGTAGCTGAAATAAGCACAAATATCAGGGCATGTCAAAACATCTCAAGGGCCCCAAAATGACCTCGGACCCCAGAGGGTTAAATAAAAAATAAAATATCTAATTTCTGTGGTTGAAATATGAATCACTGCTGCTGTCACGAATCTGGTCTGCACTCCCGGTCACTCACCACTAGAGGTCACCCGCTCACCACATGGACTTTCACACCACACATCACATGGACTCCAATTCCCATCATCCAACACTGATCACAGCTGTCATCAATCACTCATTGCACCAATCACACGCACACCTGATCACACAGCATCACAAATCACACACACTATTTCAACCCTGGACATTCTCTCCCTCGTTGCCGAGTATTGTATGCATTATCGCTGCCCTACAGAGCCCCGTTAGTTTTCCTTGCCTTTGTTTAATCGTGTTTTCCCCTGCCTGGACAATCGCTGACATTTTGGACTACCTCTCCTGTCTCGCCCCTTTGGATACTGTTCGCTGATCATCGACCCACGCTTGTCTCTGTTTACTCTTTGTCTCGCCCTTGTTATACCTGATTGCCATTGTTTGACCCTGCCTGTACGACCACGTCTCTGCATAATAAAGTCTGCATATGGATCCGTACGTCTCACGTCTCGTCAGCCCCGTAACAGCTGCAGTATGCTTAAGTGAATGGTATTTTTAAAATATTTTTATCAGTTTTATGCAATTTACAGGAAAAATAAGTCTGTCAACTACATTTAAAAAGGCAACTCTGAAATTATAGAACAAAAATAAGAGATAATTTACAAAAACTCAAATTAAATACAAATACTTTGTTTCTAAACACTTTAATTATTGAGAACATTTAAAAAATGTTAAGGAAATTATTTATTTTGTGGCTTTCTGAAATAAAACTTATGAATAGGCACAGCTGAAAAGACATAGTGAGTAGCAGATGGAATATGGATCATGTAAAATGTAAATGTAAAAATATAAAAACTTGTTTTTATCTTGATTACTTTTTTATTTTATTATTTTTTAACATTTTATTTTATAAGGAGGACTGTTGCCTCAGGTGGAAGTAGAGGTCCATTAAACAACAATCATCAACTGAGTTTTTAAAAACATTGATAATTCAAAATGATTGTGTGCGTGTGTTTGAGAGAGCCCTGCTGAAAAAACCAATAGAACCCTGCCCAAAAACACAATAGAAAATGTAATGGTTTTAATGGTTATGATGGGAATTGTATTGGTTTTAATGGAAACTATAATGGTGTCTACTGGTATGTGATGGATTCTATTGGTGGGATGTTAAATGCTATTGGAAAAATGCCCAAAACACACTACAAAAAGGAATTTTGTAATGGTTTTACTGGAAAAAGCTAATGGTTTATAATGGTATTTTAATGGAAACCATTGGAATTTCTGAGATGGTTTCTATTGGGCTTCTATTGTTTTTTTTTTAGCAGGGAGAGCATCTCTCTGTCAAGTGTCCTGAAAAAACAGCACTTTCTAATGGACAGCATAAGCACCTGGCTGTTTTAAATGCAAAGTAAAGATGTGTGATTTGTTATTTTAGTTATCAGTCACGTAAAAATGTAACACATCCTTTTTCTGCGTGTGTGTGAAGTAGGTATACGGAAGCGGGGAAGAAAACGTGGCTCACGCGTGCGGAGACCACTGCCAAAACTGCCTGTGTCGCACAGATAATGAACTTGCCACTTTATTGTGCTTTCCGTGTCCCGTGTGAACATTTTAAATCAAGACGGCCACCCCAGGTCTGCTTCATCATAGGCTACTAATTTTAGATACTCCTACAATATTTCATTATCTGAAAAAAAGGAATGTATGTGATATGCTATGTGAACCAAAACATTTAA
Organism: Onychostoma macrolepis; assembly: GCF_012432095.1. Lineage (NCBI taxonomy): Eukaryota > Metazoa > Chordata > Actinopteri > Cypriniformes > Cyprinidae > Onychostoma > Onychostoma macrolepis. The sequence goes on from NC_081157.1 coordinate 2,046,818, forward strand.
ATTACTTTTGGTTATATTATTAAGATACCGAATTACATTAAAGAATGTATGTTGGAGTTTAGCTGTCTAACTGACCGCTAAGAATTAGACCCAGAAAAAAACCCTTTCGATTTCTCACTACATGTGCTCTGCAGAGTTATTGAAATTATCTGAAATGATAAACGCAGACTAAATGAAATAAGCATGGGGTGGGAAGGATCATTATTCATTTTAATAAGCTCAATGTTTAACATGTGTGATCATCAAACGATTCACGTAATTTCCAGCTGCATCTAGGTCGTCAGATAACAGTACGCCAGGAACAAGCATAGCCTATAAACTCAAATTTAAATCATACTTATGTATGAAATCCCTTCATACTCCAAGTAACTATAATAATTTTTGTTAACTATAAAGCTTATTAAAACTTACTTGCAGTAGTAAAATGGTCTTGTGCACCAGGAACAGAAGTCTTTGAAACACTTTCGATTTGTGATCAGACAGATTGTTCTGCTTTTTTTCCCCACCCTGTTGCTGGTCACATGGTATGATTCCATCTTGAGGAAAATCAGTGGCTGTGTTCAAAATGCCATACTATCATACTACTCTTACTATTTCTGCAGTATCCAGTATGTATGCTGCGCATAGTATGCAAATTTTCTGTATGCATGGAATACCCGGATGACCTACTATATTTGCCAGAATCTGCTAAATATAACTCAAGTACACTGAAATCAGTACAGAAGCTGTGTTCTGAATGGCATACTACCACACAACTCCTACTATACTGCAGTATGCTGTGTGAATACTGTGAATAGTATGTGAATTTTCTGTATGCATGGGATGCCCGGATTAGCTGCTACATTTGCTGATATTTGATGTATGCATCTGAAGACACTGCGTGGGATACTGTTTCCCAGAAAGCAACGCGCTCCATGTGACGTTTCATCTTCAAACGCGTGAGTGAACTGGAGGCGGGAAATAGTTATAAATGTAAGACTTGTATATATACGTATATACATATACGTGTAAACTGCAAACTATCGCTGTGTATCTAAAAACAATAGTAGGACATAAATTGTACTTTAATCTCTACGGCACATTTCCGATCAAGTCAAATGACGTCACCTTTATCTCTAGCGCTTATATTGTTTCAAAGATAATAATATGTGACAACACTGAAGCATACTACTCTGAAACATTTGTTGCTTATTGTATACTGGTTCTCACACTATTCGTTAAAAAATAGTAGGCAGTATGCTCTGTGTACTGAGCAGTAGGCAAGTATGCCTTTATTTTTTAAGTCTTTATTTATTTTTATTTATTGACTGGTTCTTCTGATTTCCTCATTTGCCACACGCGAGGCGGAGTGAATGAGGCTGAGCACGCATTACAAAAACATTCTCAAGATGAGCTGTCGTGTTCGATTTTGTAGTCTGTGTTAACTTCAGAGCTGTGAAATATATTCTGGGACCTGGTATAAATCAAGGCCAACGTTTGGAATAGTTTTTTATTTAATTCTCACATTACTTTCACTTTCCTCTTCTTCTGGGGGTTTTACTGGTTTAACAGCTGAACAGTTTCACCACCTTCTGGACTGGAGAGTGGAGAGAATCGAGTCTACTGTATATAATTTACTTTTTCTCAATCGATTTTAACCTAACAACTTTAAACACTGCGTAATTTGCCTGTAATTGCCTGACATCCTGGGTGTTGTATTCTTTCTGGTTTCATATTTACTGTACATTTTACTCTTGCCAAATTCTAAGAAATAAGTCATATTTCATTTCATAAAAATATTATTAAATATTTTACAACAGCCGATTTAAGATTTCCTCTTCCCTTAAAGTGAATGAAACACACTTCTAAACCTTGAATAAATATATCCTGAATGGTCATTTCTGTAATTGCTCTTCTGAAGATAGAACATATATTTTTCATGGTATAATCAAAGACTGCCGTGTTTGTTTCATGTGAATAATAACATTATAATACATTTACATTTAGTCATTTAGCAGATGCTTTTATCCAAAGTGACTTACGAAGTAGAAGCAACCAGACCAACAAGAGAGCAACAATATACAAATGTTGTGACAAGTCTCAGTTAGTCTAGCACAGTGCACATAGCAAGGCAAAGTGCATAGTATATAGTATAATATAATATTGGCCAAATATTTACACAGAAATGTGCATTCCTTATATGCCCACTCCTTTCATTATATTCAGAAATTAATTAAAAGATTTCTCAGAAGCACTTCAAACTATGATCTCCTTGTAACAATTTACTGTAGAAATTAAGACCTATAAACCTTAAATCAAATTGTATCCATGCCTCTTTTTTTCAGTAAAACATGTTTGCTCACATCATTTGGACCTTCTGCATCCACGACCACCTAAGAGATAACTTCTCATTGGACTACGGGTTGACCCTCACCATCACACCCAATCCTAAGGTTTATAAAAATTCCTCCAGATCTCTGGATGCAACAGCAGTGGCCGAAACAAAGAAAGGCCACACAGATCTATCGAAATCCATTCGTACCCATGAGATACGACGTTACAAAGGACCCCGTGAAGACCCATCTGCCCGGTCCATGCTCTAAGGACCCTTTGTGGCACAACAGCAGTTCAGCATCCTCCAGGTCAGCGCATCGACAGCTACTGGAACGTAACTCTGTGCCCTCCCCACTGCACGCAGTCTGCATCACCAGTGGAAGACGTCTCTACCCCCGGACTAATCACCCGCCTGTGGAACGTAATTATAAACTTACCAAACCTCTTTCCTAAAGACCTTGGCTTAGTTTATACCTGCAGCCTATGTTTCGCTAACCTGTTTAGATAACATTTACTTGGGGTCAGCATTACGAATAATAGCTATACGGAAACACCAGAGCCAGAGCCCCGCTCACCAGACACACTATCCCTCTCTCCAGAATCTCCACTTCTAAGCTTCTCACAGAAAATGGAGGAACTAGTGTATGCTGGGACCAAACTCTCCCACTCTTTCGCTGCAAGCCCCCAGATATCAACTAAAAAACGGCGGGCCCCACAACCACCAAAGACAGCAGGCCCAGCTCTCCCTCCTCCTCTTGTGAGAGCTCTCCGTCCGCTGCCACAACGCCAGGGACCAAACCCTCCTCCATCGGCTGTAGGTGACCCAAAAACAACTGATAACAGGTCTCAGTGATATGTGTCGGGTCCCCGCTATATGAGCAGCAACACTCACAAATGTTCACAGAACAAGCGGGAACCCAGTGTGCCTGTAGCTTTTTATATTTCTGTTTTATCACATGATAGAAAATCTAAGGCCTTCTCAAGCCGTACGGCTGACCCATCTAATCTGCGGCCTGTAATGCGTCAATCTAAGATTGCTGTAGAGACAAAATGTAATTCCATCAAGTTAGCATTTTTAAACATTCACTCACTAAAAAATAAATCATTTCTGATCAATGACTTAATAACCACAAACAACCTGGATTTTATGTTTCTAAATGAAACATGGCTTGAAGACAGCTGCAGTGCAACAGTCCTCAATGAAACAGCCCCTCCTAACTTTAACTTTACAAGAGTCTGCAGGACTGTTAGGAGAGGTGGAGGTGTAGCTGCTCTATTTAAAGATGTTTATCAATGCAAGCAAGTGTCATTTGGTCAGTATTTGTCCTTTGAATATCTAGGTATTGTGTTGAAAGGTGCTCCACGCACTCTGTTTATCATTATTTACAGGCCTCCAAAATACTCTCCAGCCTTTGTTGAAGAGTTTACAGAACTGTTATCAATGATTTCCTCAGAGTTTGACTGTTTTACTATTGCAGGGGATTTTAATATTCACATAGATAATGCAGAAATCAAAACTGCAAAATAAATTATAACTGTTTTAAACACTTTTGACCTGATTCAGCATGTGCATGAACCCACACACAATCGTGGACACACTCTAGATTTACTCATCAGTAGAGGTCTAAATATTTCATCCATTGTTGTTAAGGATGTAGCACTATCTGATCACTTCTGTATTTTCTTTGATATATTGATCTCTGTTACCACTGAATCTAGATCTGTCTCTGTCAGAAAGAGATGCATTAATGAGAAAACTAGTGCGCTATTTATGAAGGCTATATCTTTAACACCAAGCATTTCTGCAGACTCTGTTGATCTTGTCCTGGATTCTTTTAACTCAAAAGTTGAGAATGTTATTGATGATATTGCTCCGACAAGGGTCTGCCAGAAGAATGGCAGACAAAAATCACCATGGAGAAAATCAACAGCAGTTCAGAGTATGAAAAGACAATGCAGAAAAGCTGAGCGGATGTGGCGGAAGACAAAACTTGAAATTCACTATAGCATCTATAAAGACAGCCTTCATGCTTTCAATGTGGAACTAGCCACAGCTAGACAGACCTTCTTCTCAAACCTTATAAACAGTAACTTAAACAACTCTCGCACTCTTTTTGCTACTGTTGAGAGACTAACAAACCCACCAAGTCAGATTCCCAGTGAAATGCTCTCCGACAGTAAATGCAATGAGTTTGCTTCCTTCTTTTCTGAGAAGATCAATAATATCAGAAAGGAGATTGGCATATCTACTTTTGCAGAGGTCACACAGATTCGACCGCAATTTCAAAAAGAAGTGACTATGTCACTGTTTAGAAGCAGATCTCTTAGAAGTGGTGAACGCTTCACTTCTTTCTGGGACTTTTCCAAACTCCCTGAAAACTGCAGTTGTTAAGCCCCTTCTGAAAAAGCGCAATCTTGATAACACAATGTTGAACAACTATAGACCAATATCAAATCTTCCGTTCATAGGTAAGATTATTGAAAAGGTAGTTTTTAATCAGCTGAACAACTACTTAAACTCAAATGGATACCTGGACAATTTTCAATCTGGTTTCCGAGCACATCATAGCACAGAGACCGCACTCATTAAGATAATAAATGATATTCGCTTCAATTCTGATTCAGGCAAAATATCAGTGCTGGTATTACTAGATCTTAGTGCTGCGTTTGACACTGTTGATCATAACATACTTCTAGAGAGACTGGAAAACTGGGTTGGGCTTTCTGGGATGGTACTTGAATGGTTCAGGTCATACTTAGAAGGGAGAGGTTATTATGTGAGTATAGGAGAGCATAAGTCTAAGTGGACATCCATGACATGCGGAGTCCCACAAGGCTCAATTCTTGCACCGCTCTTGTTTAGCCTGTATATGCTCCCACTAAGTCAATGAGAAAGAACCAAATTGCCTATCACAGCTATGCTGATGATACGCAGATTTACCTAGCCTTATCTCCAAATAACTACAGCCCCATTGACTCCCCTCTGCCAATGCATTGATGAAATAAACTGTTGGATGTCCCAGAACTTTCTTCAGTTAAACAAGGAGAAAACTGAAGTCATTGCATTTGGAAACAAAGATGAAGTTATCAAGGTGAATGCATACCTTGACTCTAGGGGTCAAACAACTAAAAACCAGGTGTTTCTGGAGACAGACCTTAGTTTTAGTAGTCATGTCAAAGCAGTAACTAAATCAGCATACTATCATCACAAAAACATTGCAAGAATTAGATGTTTTGTTTCCAGTCAAGACTTGGAGAAACTGGTTCATGCTTTTATCACCAGCAGGGTGGATTATTGTAATGATCTCCTCACCAACCTTCCAAAGAAGACCATTAGACAGCTGCAGCTCATCCAGAACGCTGCTGCCAGGATTCTGACTAGAACCAGAAAATCTGAGCATATTACACCAGTCCTCAGGTCCTTACACTGGCTTCCAGTTACATTTAGGATTGATTTTATAGTACTTTTACTCGTTTATAAATCTCTAAATGGCCTAGGACCTAAATACATTGGAGATGCGCTCACTGAATATAAACCTAACAGACCACTCAGATCATTAGGATCGAGTCAGTTAGAAATACCAAGGGTTCACACAAAACAAGGGGAGTCTGCTTTTAGCTATTATGCCGCCCGCAGTTGGAACCAGCTTCCAGAAGAGATCAGATGTGCTAAAACATTAGCCACTTTTAAATCCAGACTCAAAACTCATCTGTTTAGCTGTGCATTTGTTGAATGAGCACTGTGCTACGTCCGAACTGATTGCACTATGTAGAATTACTTTCTATTATTAAATGTTTTAAATTCTTTTTAAATCAATTTTTAAATCACTTTGTTTTTATTGTTGTGATTTTTATTATTTTTAATTTCTTGTTATTATTATTTTTAATGACTATTTCACTTCCTTCTATGTAAAGCACTTTGAATTACCACTGTGTATGAAATGTGCTATATAAATAAACTTGCCTTGCCTTGCCTATATTATTTGTTCAGAGATAAATAAGCAGTTATTTATCGTTAATTCCAACAGAGCCATTAAGTGGTTCCCATAAGCAACATTTCCATAGAAATCTCTTCCATTGCTACATTCAGCTCAACAGCATTGCATTCAGCCGTTCTGTGTTCATTCCATTTATTTGTTTCTGCAATTTACTCAGTATCCTCCTTCATATTTAGTTGTCTATTATTCTCTATTAGCAGTGCATATTCACTTATTAGTATCATCACTAGTTGTTGTATTTACTCTTGTATATCTATTGTTAATAAATTTCATTTATCGTATTACAATTGTGTCTTCTTTGTGTTGATGATCTAAGGCTCTACTAGCTAGCTAAATCACCAATCTTTCAGATAAATCAGCTGATCAGCTCCCTCCAATGTGTGCAATTCAAATTATTGAACAGCTTGTGGGAAATATTGCCAAATTACCAGTCTTTGATTGGTGCACTAAACTAAGTGAGGTGGGAACTGGTCATCTGATATACTCATAACCGCACCTTGAGTGACGTGTGACCCAAAAATCACGTCTTAGGTGACGTGAGTCCCACATACTACATTTCCTATTCTACTTTTTCCTATTTTTGTATTATTTTTCTTCCAGATTTTTGTACTCTGAATTTCTGTTCTGGGTACAATATTTTTATTTCCCTCTCTCTGTCTGGTTTGAAAATGAGTAATGTATGGTTTTCTCTCACTCATTCTGCTATTCTGCATTTTTGGAGAATTAACTTTCTGCTGTTTTTGCATATTATTATTTTGAGGTTCTTTTTTCCTTACAACTCTTATATGTTGGGAATTTAAATCATACTCAGCAAGTCTCTCCTCTATTTGTTTTTTAGTTACGGTATTTAGAATTGCTATTAATTTATATCCCCCTGGAATGTTTCGTCCTACATCCCTTAACAGTCTAACCTTATCTGTCATAGGTATCTCTTCTTCTATTGATAACCATACACTTAACAATGGAACGTGATCTTTAGACACATTGATTAGTCAAGTCAAGTCACCTTTATTTATATAGCGCTTTTAACAATACAGATTGTGTCAAAGCACTTAACAGTATCAAATTGGAGTATAGAGTGTCAGTAATGTATAATGATAAGATTAAACACTCAATTTTCAGTTAAAGGCATTTCATTACTGAATTCAGAGATGTCATTTTCTAGCTCAGTTTAGTTTAAATAGTATCTGTGCAATCAAATCGACGATAATCTCTAGAAATTAAGTGTCCCCAACTGAGCAAGCCAGAGGCGACAGCAGCAAGGAACCATAACTCCCTCTGTGAAAGAATGGAGAAAAAAAAAAAAAATTGGGAGAAACCAGGCTCAGTCGTGGGTAGGGTTGGGTACCGTTCACATTTGAACTGGTATCGGTACCGGTACCTGAAATTCGGTACTGGTACCCAACGGTACCTTTTTTCGGTACTTTACTCTCTGTGTAATAACAAAGACATTTATTTCAGTGAAAAAATAAGTCCAAAACTCTCAATTTCAACATTTTTAACAATAGGGCCCTAGAATTTTTTTTTCTTCCAGACATTTTTTTGTTTTATTTTTTCTGATAATCAAATGAAGGCATTAAACATTTATTTATTTTTAATCAAATGAAAATGAAACCCTTTTATTTTTTGGCAAACAAACAGAGGTTTACTGTTAAAATTAATACATGGTAGAAAAATTGTGTGAATATTCCTTTAAAAAAAGTTCTAATAATAATTGTATTTTTTTTTCTTCACAATTAAGTTATTAATGTGGTTGTAATAATTATTTTTTTCATTTAATTGTTTTATTTAATTTTTTCAGTAAGTGGAATATATAAAGATGTACATTATACTGTACAAAAGTAATACAAGAGCAATATATTTCTGTTACATGTTAAACCGCACTTTTATTTTGACAGGTTGCCGTGAAGTGTGTGTACACAATATGATATGCTGGTTTTCTCAAATGTAACGGTAAAATTCTCATGAAGTGACTCTCACAGCCTGTAAGTTCATGTGTTCATGTTGTGAGATGCAGAGGCTGAAAATCACCGCGAGTTCACGTGTGCTTCAGTATTTGTGTAGTAAACACAACCGCGTCTCCGCCATTCATACATACCGAGGCTAACGGAACATGCAGGATTCATATTTAAACCGTCTTTTTGCGTTTTAATATTCACATACACTAGTTCATATCGCGAATCGAATTAAGTGACAGACATTCTTTTATTCATCCAAAACTTGACGAATTCCGTGGCATTCCGCGCTATAGAGTAAATTCCGTTTTTATGAATGGACACCACCACCAAAACATTTCGGTTTACTATGTGTTGTGTTTTAAAGAGTTGTAGTGGTGACATCATGTCTCTCTCTCTCTCTCTCTCATGCGCCCAAATGCGTTCTCAGGTACCGAAATTTGGTACCGAATGATTTAGTGTGAATCAATACTCGGTAGTACCGACGCAATTCGGTCGGTACCCTTAAAAGTACCGAGTTCGGTACCCAACCCTAGTCGGGGGGCCAGATCTCCTCTGACCAGACGAAACCCCGCAGTTCAAAAGTTTATATTTCTATTTTAATTTTGTTGCAATTTCTAACAATAGTAGTATTATGTAGTTAGGTATTTTATTATATTTTAGTTATTTTGTTATTTTGGTTGATATATCTAGGGATATATCTCTGGGGGTCATCTGGGTGTCCTGGTCTCCGCTGACGATCAGGGCTGTAGACATCATCTCTTGGTGCTGATCCACCATCTGATCGGATACGGATTGAGAAACAGAATAGGAAAGAAACAGACAAATATTAGCGTAGATGCCATTCTACTTACGATGTAACGGGTACGATTAACATGTCTTTCCACTGAGAATATTTGTCCTCCGTTCCTGTTAAGTTTCTAACCTTTTCTATAGCTTCTGCAGATATTGCATGGCCTGTGCATGTATGAACTAGGCGAGTTACGGCTTCGCAACTTAAACTTGCATTTTCTGCAGCTTTAATTATACGATCCGTATAAGCACTATGATCTTCTCCTTTCTTTTTGGGTCCTATCTGTTTTCTTACTGCATCTGTTAGTTGTAGTTCTAATAATTTCGCTTGTATATCTTGCTCTTCTCTACTCCGCTTCGGAGTTGTAAATTCTAACTGTCTCACTGGAAAATCACTAATTCCAGCACTAGGAGTATTAGGACCTCTTCTCCTCTCTCTCTCCTGATCTGTGTCATCTCTCTCCCAGCTCTCAGATGTTTCAGATCCTAATCTCGCTATAGCTTGCTGACCCTTTACTGTGTCTAACTCTCTCCTCAACTGCTTCACTTCTGTTTTTAAATCCTTTATTATTTTCTCCAGTTCTCTAACTATTTTCCTACAGACATTTGTCTTTGTATTATGTATTTACTACATTTTTATACAATATTTCTTAGTTATTGTAGCTAATATCTGTATTTTAACAGAAAATGATTGTAGGTAGACATCCATTTCATAAAATAACTACTAAATACCTTTTAATTAACAGATTGGATGAAGTTGTGAGCTTGCTTATGTAAAAGGAAGGATTAATCCTGTAAATATACAAAAATTTAGCAATTTTGCAATTTTTAAAGTTATTTCTTAGTTATTGTACATGGAAAAACCTTAATTTAAAAGTAAATTACTGTAGATGGACAGAGCAGTTTTATAAAATAACTAATTAAAACCCCAAATTTACAGAGATTAACCTGAAAGTTGGTTGTTTTTCTTTGTAATTTGACATAATTTGTCAGTTTTTCCATAGTTTAAAAACATATTATCAACAGTAATATACTGTAATTTAATTAATTTTGACTAAAGTCTATTCTGTATTTTTACAGGTTTTGCATGTATTTTTGTGAAATGGATATTTTCTGTAATTTAACGGAAACTGTCTGGAAACTCTGCTGCCAGAATTTTTGCAGTTTTTTTATAGTGTGGCTCGCCTAGTTGGACTTATGTAGCACATGCCGTAATGACAGATTGTGAAGCAAAATTATGTACAATCAAACGCTCGGAGTTAGAAGCTAAAACAATGTCGTCCTTGATTCAGATAGCAATCAGTAGAGGAGTTAAAATAATACATTTAACCTTAATGGGGACAGGACCGTTTGGGCATTCAGAAATAGCAGTTATGAGAGGAATATTGACAGGAATAATAAAGAACTCAGAGATCGAATCTTTAAAAATAAACTTACTAATGAATGACAGGAATAGAGGAAAATTTAACCAAATTTACAATGAGAGAAAGGGAGCAATAGAGCCTTACGGAGCAGCAGTTTCTGCCGCAGAAAAAGAGGAGATCGTTCATCAAAGTCAGTCAGAAGTAGAACTGAGCAGTGCAGATGAAGAACTAGAAAGTGAGGACTCATATTCATCAACACCAAGTACAGAAAGTGAGAATAGTGTGATGGAATTAGCAATAAAAAAGTGAGATACGAGATTAAAATATAAGAAAAGGAGGAATATTACTGTTACAAAGTGTAACAAAACAAATTCAGAATGATTGGAAGTAGAAATTAAAGGAATTAAATATAAAAATCCCACCAGTAAGAATAGGGGAAGAGAGTTAACAAGAAAATGGGATAGAAAGATTATTCCTAATAATAACTCAACTTATGGACAGATGAGAACAGCTAGCCAGTCACCTCCTGCTTCCCAAATAGCTAAATTTTAAATTTTATTTTAATCGTTCATTTTCCATAAGTATTATAGTTTAAAATGTTTGTTGGACAGAAAAACAAGTGTAGTACTTAGAAATACATAAAAATAGCAACATTTACAGCCAATTTCTGTAAAATTAATCTATTCTGTACTTATGCATAATTTTAAAGAAACCTGCACATTTACGTCAAGTTACATGAAGAATAAAATGATAGGAAATACATCATTTAGAACATTCAAAAATACCTACATTAAGAGGAAATTGCTGTATACCTTTACAATTACATTTTATCCAACGCAACATACAAAGTCCCATTTTTCTTTTTTTTTTAATAAACAGAGAGAGTTAGTATTAATGGGTCAAGTGTTCATGAAAAGATGCATTTTTAGCCATTTCTTGAAAACGGGTGGAGTTAGGCAGTTTATCTCAACAGCAGGGAACAGTCAAAGTAAAGGTCCATGAAAGTGATTTTGTGTGTCTATGGGATGGCACCACAAGGCGTGAGTCACTTGCAGAACGCAAACTTCTGGAGGACACAGGTCTGAAGTAGTGAGTTTATGTATAGGGGTGCAGAGCCAGTGGTTGTTCTGCAGACAAACATCTGTGCCTCCAATTTGATGTGAGCGGCAATTGGCAGCCAGTACAAACTGATGAAGAGAGGTGTGACGTGTGCTCTATTCGGCTAGTTAAAGATCACTCTTGCTGCAGCATTCTAGATCAGCTGCAGAGGTCTGACAGTGCATGCTGGAAGGCCTGCCAAGAGAACATTACAACAGTCCAGTCTGGATAGAACAAAAGCTTGGACAAGGAGTTGTGTAGCATGCTCCAAAAGGAAGAGCCTGATCTTCCTAATGTTGTACAAGGTATATCCACAGGATCAGGCAGTGCAATGTGGTTGGTGAAGTTTATACGTGTTGGGTTGGCTGAAAACATGAGCAGTTTGACATGGTTGAGTTGAAGGTCATTCATCATCCATCAAGAAATTTCCATCCAGCAGGCTGAGATGCAAGCAGCAACCGTCGGAACATCCAGCTGGAATGAAAGGTAAAGATGCATGTCATTAGGATAGAAATACTGTTGTCAAAAGTACAGACTTTGGTATCAAGTCAGTGAAATACCGGGATGCCAGGGGAAATGCTGGTATCGTCACATTTTTAAAATTTCAGTACCGACTTGGTACCGAAGTTAGTACTTTTGACAACACTAGATAGCAGTGATATGAAAAGCCATATTACTGAATGACAGACCCATAGCCATGACATGTACACGGAGAGGAGAAGTGTTCCAAGCACTGAGCCCTGAGGTACTCCAGAAGCTATGTTACGAATTGGACACCTCACCCCTCCACAACACCCTGAAGGACCTACCTGTGAGGGAAGACTTGAACCACTGGAGTGCAGTTCCTTAGACACCCTTACATGTTTTCATGATTTCTAGAAACCAGAACTTGTCCAAGCACCTTGGTTTAACTAAAAACGTTTGCTTCCATTTAAAATGACAATGACTGTTGGCATAGTGCCAGAGATTTCACACATTACATAATGTAGATTTCTTTAAAAGTGCTTCTCCTCATACAATAAAATTCACAGACATCTTTTCATGCAGCTGTTTTACACTGATTTTGGTTTTAAATGGTCCTTGGTTTGTTTATTCACCCCTTACCACATTATACACAAACAAGAAGCGCTTGCACAAAACCCCCAAAAATGGCTGCATGAAAATAAAATAAAGAATATGTTGCATTATCATATGGCATGAGAACACTTGTCCATGCTGATTTCAGATAAAAATAAAATAAAATAAATAAGTTAGAATTTCACTGTTTCACACCTGGATTGCCATGCTCATCTGCTGTAGATCTCCAGTCTTTCCACCTGACCTGAAACCACAATTTAAAATAAATAAATAAATATTCAAATACTTTGTATTACATTCACACATTACAGTATATGTTTCACTGAGACAATGGTCTGGAAGCTGAGAAGTAAAGGCTAACAGTGATGTCTTGGACTGCCATGTGGTAGCTAAATCTATATAAACATTTAGAGAAATTTATATTATTTACTTTGACTTAGCTGCATCATATTACTACATAGGGGGGTAACTGTCCATTCATCTGGATAAGTGCAATTTTTATAACTAACGATCCAATATGTAATGACAATTTAACATCAGACATTAGCCACGTTCAGCGTTTCAAAATGTCCCGCCATTAAATAGTTTCAAAACTTGGCGGGTAAGTTACTGCCATATGAGCAAAGAATTCATGCACTTGAACGGACTTTAATATGAATAACAAGTTTACTAAAGCTTGTTTTGAGGTCAACTGATCTTTCTTGCATTAAAACAAATGGACAACAAATTTGAAAGACGCGTGCTGCGCGATATTTTCTTACACAGCTCCTAATGATTAGCCTGAAATTAATTCAAATCATCCGCGCGCCCTTCCGGTACCGTCAATGAGTAGAGAGCAGTTTTGCAGCTTGCATTGTGGGCGGGACTAAACGGAGAAGTTTTGGCGGCCGATTTGAAACTGCGTCATCACTTGTGCGCACACACACATAAACAAATCTGTTTTTATACAGTCTATGAAACAAATACCTATGCCTCTGAATAAATTTTGTTGAATAAAAGTTTGGATGTTGTTAACTGTTTTATTGAGTTGAAATAAAGCTGTTTCAGTTATGCTGTGTACATATTTGCTGGTATTTGTTAAAATGCACAAATCTTTATTTGAATAGGCAACATTATACTACTGCTTAAAATATTCCATAATTTATTTTAGATTCCTTTGAATATAGTGTAAATGATTTCAAGTAAATAGGAAAGGGTACGCTGTAACCTCACTATTCATTTTTAATGCAGTGATTTATAATAAAGAATGCCCATAGATGCTGCTGCAATACTATACTTTTTGGCATGAAACTTCAAGCAAATCAAATGTTTCCCGAAGCATCAAAATAAAATTTTGTCGAAATAATTGGACAGTACACAGTGACTGACTGTTGATTTGTGGGTATACCTTTTTTTCCTATTTTTACAGGAAAAATCTGTAAATATTATATAACATTTTATGTAAAATAACACATTACTCTGTAAAAATACAGAAAATGTCATTTTAAAAGCGGAAAATTGTTGTAATACCAAAATACAAGCAATTATCTGTAAATATAATGGTAGAACTTTAAAATAACAGGTATATATTGTATAATGAAAAAACGGGAAAATTCTGTAAAAAAAAAATACAGACCATTACCTGTAAAATTACATTTATTTTTAACAGTGCAGAGGTTAATCTTACTAATCCTGAACTCTGCATACCCAGTTGTTCTCGTGTATTTTCTATTTCTGCTAACGCCTGATCTCCTGTATCTTAAAAATGGCACCTGCAGTGCCTTCTCCTGTCTGCATTAACTGGTTCCCATTAAGAAATACCATTCAAACCATCATAAATTATCATTTATTTTCCCTATTTTTAGTCTCTGTTTATTTAGTTCATATAATAATTCTTGTTCTGCCCTTATTAATTCTTCTCTAACATTGTTTTCATCTTCCTGTTGTGCTGAAAGATTTCCCTCACCATGCTCAAAATGTTTGTGTATTTTCTTCGTATTACGTTTAATACTTTTATACTAAAATTCCTACTATATTTGTTCCATTGAACTTTTACTACTCTTTATTTGTCTCTGGATGGAGCCTAATTTAACTCAGTATTACTTTAAACCGACATATTAGTTCGTATAAAACTACTCTCACATACACGTATTTAAAGGATCTCTCTCCCTATATACTCTCGTATGTTTCTGGGCTTTACTGCTCCTAAGCAGGGCGTCCCCCACATGACAGATTTATAGCCCTCTTCAGCCTTTTCTAGGCTTTTCTAACCTCAGTAAGCTTTCGCCTCTAATTTACGAGATTTTCACTTCTTGTGTGCACACACAAACCCTTTCTGGGTTTACTAAATAATTCTCCTTGAATTATTTTTTAGTCTACTCGAGTTCTTTACAGGATTTCTTCCTGTCAAACTCTGTACTCTCGTGTCTATAACGTATTGTCAAGGCTGAGCAATTAGTCATTGATCCTGGCCAGTAATCAATGATCAATATGCCCCCGACACGTTGGGCGCCATGTTTTGTGGTGCGAAATTCCATACACCTTCTACCTAATTTTATTTATTCTCAGGTAAGGTAAAGAAAGTCGAATCTGTCCTATCCTATAAGTATGTAAATTTCATACTCACAAAATAGGTCTCAGAAGACTTCTCCGTGGTCTGTTCTTGCTCAAGTCTATAAATCAGACTCTTCAGGCAGGCGAGCTTCTTAGTTATTATTAAATATAGTTTTATTGTATATAGGTTAAATACATTACAAATAAAAACTAAGGTTGGCAAGCTCGGTTGTTCTTGAGGCATCTCTGGCAAGGCCGCCGGCACCAGAGAGCTGTCACGTAGAACCAGCATCTGATTCTCTTCGTCGTACTTCAGTCCTTTATAGACAGCAGGTGGATTCCAATGTCTTGACTCATCATGAGGTCTGGGAATTTCTCTAAGAAGACTCCTATATAAAGTCCTCCGTTTTCTCATTTTTCTTCTCCGAGACTTTCTTCTCAGATGCCTTCTTCGCTGCGTCTGCAACACATCATTCAACGGTAACATTCCTTTCCTTAAAGCTCTGGCTAATACATGTTTCTTTCCTGGCTATATTCCTTTTGATTCAAGAGGAGGCGGCGTATCATTGAATGAATGAATGAATGAGGCATTTATATAGCGCTTACATGTGTATTACAATACACCCAAAGCGCTTTACAATCATGTGGGGGGTCTCTCCTCAACCACCACCAGTGTGCAGCATCCACTTGGATGATGCGACGGCAGCCACAGGACAACGGCACCAGTGCGCTCACCACACACCAGCTACAGGTGGAGAGGAGAGAGAGATAGAGCCAATCAAGTGGATGGGGATTATTGGGAAGCCATGATTGACAAGGGCTAGTGGAGGGAATTTGGCCAGGACACCGGGGTTACACCCCTACTCTTTACAATGAGTGTCATGGGATTTTTAATGACCACAGAGAGTCAGGACCTCGGTTTAACTTCTCATCCCCGTCACTATACTGGGGCATTAGGACCCACACAGACCACAGGGTGAGCGCCCCCTGCTGGCCTCACTAACACCTCTTCCAGCAGAAACCTAGGAGGTCTCCCATCCAGGTACTGACCAGGCTCAGCCCTGCTTAGCTTCCATGGGCAACCGGTCTTGGGCTGCAGGGTGATATGGCTGTGGCCTTATCATTGTTTTCTTTATTTTATAAAATTATTTTCTATATTTTATAAAACGTTTTGTTGATATTGTGAGTGCACACAAATAAAAGTAGACCCTTTACAGTTACGAATGATGTATTACTCTTACCTTTATGAGCAATAATTAATTACAGTGTAGATTGTTTCCATTGAAAAAAAAAATGCAATTGATTGCGCTGGTGCCTCCATGTCCTGCGCTTTAGCTTCGACTCTCCTCACAAACTACTGATGCAGCGCACATTTATCTAGGTTTAACGTTTAAACATTGTTATATGCTTGAACTGTTTTAGTATATCTATTAGGGCTGGGCGGTAGGGTTGGGTATCGTTTGGGTTTTTTTCGATACCGGTGCCAAATCGATACTTTTAAAACGGTGCCGGTGCCTAAACGGTGCCTGAACCGATACTTGTTATATATGTATATACTGTATATGCAACTCATGAAGCTCCAGGAAATCCCCAATATGGACAAAGGCATTGCTGTTGCTGTAACTGAGTAAACAGAAGATATAAACGTTTTGAATGATAAAACAAATACATTAAACACTCCACTACAACAATATATAATTTATCTGTGTTATTCAAGCCATCGCTGGTATTTTCATAATTAAGTATATTTATAATCCATTGCTAATCGATGCATTAGTAGCCTATGGAACATATTTTCTGCCTCATTCTGTGACAAGAAGAAGCTACATCAGATCACAAATTGAAGCATTTAACTGCTGTGGACTAAAAAGGTTATAGTGTTCTCTTTTGTTGGACAACAGGTTTAAAAACGTGAATACAAGATAATTTTAGTTTTAGGCATTTTAATTTAAGCTAGGGCTGGGCGGTATATTGAGTTACTATGATATATCAATATATTCTTTATAAGCTTGATACGAGCGCAGCTGAAAAAATATCTAGGGAGGACACAGACTGAACTGCTGCAGAGAAAGTGCATAATACAATTTGTTCTAAACGTGACAAGCTTTATATGAAGGGCTTTAAAAAAAAACTTGTACGATATAGAAGCCTATAGTTTATAGTTTGAGTTTAAAGCGGCTCTGACAGAAAGGCTGCGTGTGCCGCTGACAGAGACATGCTGTTTTCCCTTAATGCATACTTACATTTCACAGGTAATGTGAACTTACATATTCTCCATCTGTAAATGTTAGAAAGCCATGGAAATATTTCCATTTTGCTGTCAGAAGTGTGTGAGCTTTTGCTTTGCGATTCTCCGCTAAACTTCACAGACTTCATTTAGAACGAGCGCCACCACACACATATGCGCCAAACAGACGGAGCTCAATAACTCTGACTAAAATATACATTTTGCTGAAATATTTGTAGTTGGACAATAAATGTGATATGTGCAGAATTTTAAACCGACAAGTAAGTGTATTTGTATGATAGCACTAACTGTAAAGTAATGGGGTAATCAAGTCTGTGCTTTATTTTCATTTTTAGTTTAGTAAATTTAACTTCTGCTTTAAAAGCATTATTTTTGTTTTTAGATGTTAGAATGTAATGTGATTTTAACCCTTTTTGCACATAATATATGCCTACATGCTTACATTCACTTTATGTTTAATCCGAATGCAAAATACCGAGATATATACCATATACAACACATCAGCCAAAAATATGAATTTTTGCTCATATCGCCCAGCCCTAATTTAAGCATGTTTAGCTTAGCTAGTTAATGACGGGCTACCTGCTGCCGTCAGAGCAAGTGTGATTTCTGCATTCACGCGCTGCTCGGATGCTCTCATTTACCGAGTTGTGCTTTTAAGTCGGAATGTGAAAACAGCACGCTCGCGTTACTACAAAGATTTGTTGGACTTGTATTATTTGAGCTTTCAGACGTGAGTTCACGTGCATTTTCTCAGTCGGGAAATTATTTTTCACGTGCGGTGCCGGTGATGATGCTTCTTACGTTCGTTTCGGAGAAACAAAGGAAAAATATTTTAATCGATCGCTCAGGCATGGCACCGAAATGAGGCACCGAAATCTCTGTTCTGATTCGGTTCTAGTACATACCGGTTACTTAGGTACCGGTGCCATATTGGTACCGGTTTTCGGTACCCAACCCTACTGGGCGGTATATCGAGTTTGTACGATATATTGATATATTCTTTCTAAGCGATACGATATGAAGCAATACTGTTAATATCGATATAAGTAGTTTGATACGAGCGCATCTGAAAAAATATCTAGGGAGGACACAGACTGAACTGCTGCGGAGAAAGTGCATAATACAATTTGTTCTACATGTATCAGGCTTTATATGAAGGTCTTTAAAATAAATCGTAAGATATAGTAGCCTATAGTTTATAGTTTCAGTTAAAGCAGCTCTGACAGAAAGGCTGCGTGTGCCGCTGACAGAGACGTGCTGTTTTCCTTAACGCATAACTTACATTTCACAGGGATATTCTCCATCTGTAAATGTTAGAAAGCCATGGAAATATTTCCATTTTGCAGTCAGAAGTGCGTGAGCTTTTGCTTTGCGATTCTCCGCTAAACTTCACAGACTTCACTCAGAACGAGCGCTTGCACGCCAAACAGACACAGCACAATAACTCTGACTAAAATATACATTTTGCTGAAATATTTGTAGTTGGAAAATAAATGACGTATGTAGAATTTTAAACCTACAAGTAAGTGTATTTGTATGATAGCACTAACTGTAAAGTGTAATGGGGTAATCAAAATAGCCTTTTTACTCAATTAGTCTGTGCTTTTTTATTCTTTTCAATTTTAGTTTAGTACATTTAACTTCTGCTTTAAAAGCATTAATTTTGTTTTTAGATTGCAATGTTACAATGTTAGAATGTAATGTGATTTTAACCCTTTTTGCACATAATATATGCCTACATGCTTACATTCACTTTATTTGTTTAATCCAAATACAAAATACCGAGATATATACCGCATATCAGCCAAAATATACCGAGATATGAATTTTTGCTCATATCGCCCAGCCCTAATATCTATAGATTTTATTTTAGGCAATTCATGATGATTTGAGAAGGTTAAATTAATCAAACATGGCTATGATCGGTCTGCTGGTCTGTCGCTGACCACTTTGTCATTACTTTAAGAAAGAAAACTTATTTAACGAACAAAAAAATGCTCCAAACGTTTTTCTAAATTAACTTAATAAAAACGGATCGAAATATTGTGATGAACGCTGGGGATTTCTTTTTTTGTGTGTGGCTTTGGCCCCGCCTATATGAACTTTTTTTGGCAGCACGTTCTCGTCCCATTGACGGAATGTATGGATAATTGAACTCACCTGGAGGACATTTGAGGAGAATAGGTGAGAGGAGACTCGGGCTCAAGAGACGCAACTGGTTTTGCGCACTGAGGGGAAAATGAGGACGCTTTGTGTTGCTTGAGACCATTAGGGTTTGTCCGGCAACAAAGATAGCTAGATGGATCAAATTGACTTAGTTAGACAATGGTGGGGAGGGATTAGGAGCGCTGGCCATATGTCTCAGGAGCATTTCAAAGAGACGGTATTGTGCAAAGAGGACTCATTATTATTATTGACATGGAGATTACCAGGGAGAACTGTGTGGGCACAAGGGGCTAATCAAGCCCAGTGACGTGGTGTCCAGTTGTCGCAACTGTGGGAGCGGGAATGAAGTGAAGAGCTCGTGCCTTCGTGGAACGGATCTACCCGGCACAGCTGATTCCTTTCCTTTTCCTTTCCTTTCTGGAAACGGGGAAGTGTTTTACATTTTAGAATTCAGCCAAGAACAGATAGACACTCTCACTAAAGAAAATTACTTTTTAAAGGATTCAGTTCACGCACTTACCACTCAACTCACTTCCGTCGCCGCAGAAAACAAAACCATGAAAGAAAACATTTTGGATTTGCAAACGCGCATCACGAGGGACAATTTAGTTTTCACAGGCATCCCGGAACAAACTCCAGACGACCCCGAGAAATCAGTCAAGGACTTTATGATAAAACAACTCAAATTACCAGCCGAAACTGTACAGATCATCACCTTTCACCGTGTTCACCGTATCAGATCTCAAAACAACAACAACAGACCACGACTGATCATCGCAAAATTAGATGAATTCGATAGCAGTACCCAAAGGACATTCTCGAATGTCGAAAGCAACTTTTCCCAATCCGAAAACAGAAAATAAACGAAGGAAAAAGAGCAATCATTACAGTGGACAAATTATACATAGATGGACAACTACACTTCACTCCCGATAACTGTCATTAGGATAATCTGATCTAAACTCTCTCTCTCTAATATATAATATATATACCTAGGTGTTTTTGCACCTAGGTCTCGTGCCCATGTTCCACCTTATGTTTGCATTTAATGGTTTTTGTTTTGTTAGTGCTGTCCTGCTGTGTATCTTCTGTCAATTATGTATCTGTAGTTTTGTCAGTTTGCCAAGAACATTGCGTTGTTATACACACACACACACATATATGCACCGCCGTATCCCTTCGAATACACACACTCACATTTATACATATACAGTACTAACAGGCCCACTGATTAATATATATCTCTGTTCACTTTTCATGAAAACATGTCATCTATCAATTTTGTAACCTGGAACGTTCGTGGATTTGGTTCTCAGACAAAGAGGATTAAAGTTTTAATCATCTAAATAAACTACAAGCCGACATATGCCTTCTGCAAGAAACACATCTATCAGAATCTGATCATAACAAAATTAAATCATCAAAGTACTGTCATTTATTCTCGGCTCACTACAACACAAAACAGAGAGGAGTATGCATTCTAATAAGTAAAAAAAATTCATTTGTTCATAACACCACCGTTATAAACCCAGAGGATGTTTCATTATCATAAATATCTCAATTAATAATAGCCCAGTTATATGGCCCAAACACAGATGACCCATCTTTTTTCCAGACCTTTTTTTCTTCCATTTCAAATTTTTCTAACTGTCCAGTCATAATAGCAGGTGATTTCAACACAGTTCTAGACTCAACAATAGATAGATCTAACAGTTTAGGCAATAAACGTATCTGGAAGTCTGCAGAAACCATAAAACAGTTCATGAGTGATTTTGGTCTTGACGATAGTTGGCGTATACAGCATCCTAACGTTAAAGAATATTAATTATTTTTTCCTCACCAGTCCACCGATCATATTCCCGCATTGACTTCTTTCTCACCAGTAATTCTAATTTTTAACTTAATGCATTATTCATCAATTCATAAAGCCAAAACCATCATGGTCACTCTTGATGCAGAAAAAGCTTTCGATAGAGTAAACTGGAAATTCCTGTTTTCCACATTAGAGAGGTTTGGTTTTGGGGAGTCATTCATCAATTGGATTAAAATTCTATATACATCACCTTCAGCCACAATCATCACTAATGGACTAACATCATGTAGCTTCACACTGCACCGCGGGACTAGACAAGGATGCCCACTCTCTCCCTCACTTTTCACTATTTTCACTGAACCATTAGCAGCAGCCATCCATCAAAACAGCTAACAAGAAGCCACTCAATTTACGCACATGGGCAAAAAAGGGAATCACACAACTTCAGCATATCTGTCATAATAATAACCTGGCACCATTCTCCCACTTGGTCCAGAGATACAGCATTGGGAGCAATTGTTTTTTGGAATACTCACAAATCAAATCATCAATTCAATCAAAGATCGACACTAGGACAATTAATGATTTGAAATGGGTTTTACTTCAGAAACATGCTCACATTGTACACAAAGAACCCCAGACACCTATCTTCATGCCATGTGGCATTGCACTCAAAATAATACAATAGAATTACACCCCTCTTTGTTATCTCTCATAAACTTCCATCGATCATGAATCCGTCGACCCTCTTTGTCTGAAGCCATCCTCAACGACACACCATTCATCAATATCTACACAAGATTTGTGGGAGGGGGGTTAGGAGGAGGTAGCAACAATGGCTAATATCAAACTAAATTAAAACTTTTCTCTCTATCCTTTCTTTCTGTCTCTTTCTGTTCTCCCCACTTTCATTGTTTTGTTTTTTTTATTATTTTTCCTCTCTCTCTCTCTCTCTCTCTTGTGCGCATGTGCTGGGTGAGTGGGTGGAGCCAAGAGCGTGTGACTGCTGTGTGAGGTACGAGTGGTCTTTACTTCTCTATCTTTTTTTGTTTTTTTCTTTCTGTATTTATTTGTATATTTTTTTTGTTTAACATTGGTTATTTTGTTAAAAATAGAGAAGTGAGTGTCGTGTTTTAGCTGGGGCGTCCGCTCCCACGTGTTGGGAGCATGGCTACCCCAGGCAGCGGGAGTTTAAATTCATTGACGAGGCGGCACGGTGTGAAAATAGATTCAACTGCTAGTGTAGAAGAGTGTGGATTAGCAGTAGGGGAGGAGATTGGACATGATAATATTTTGTCTGCGTCCCGTATGAATGGCGCGGTTGTTGTATTTGCAAAAACAGTTGACTTAGCAAATCGTTTAGTGCAGAATGGGATTGTGATTAATGGTATCTTTATACCAGTGCTTCCCTTGTCTGCACCTTCTAGAAAGGTGATATTGTCAAATGTGCCACCTTTTATTCCCAATGAGGTGTTGACAAATTTGTTTGCGCGTTATGGTAAAATAGTTTCACCTATAAGGATGATTCCGATTGGAACTAAGTCGCCTCTCCTGAAGCACGTTGTGTCATTTAGGCGCTATGTGTATATGATTTTGCAAGTGCACCTTGATGAACTGGATTTGTCCTTGAATTTTCGATATGAGGACTTCAATTATGTTATTTTCGCTACGACAAACAATATGAAGTGCTTCAATTGCGGTGCAATGGGGCACTTGGTTCGTGCGTGCCCCAATAAGGTGGATAAAATGAACGAAACCCCTTTACCGGTTGTGAATGACGAGAATAGTGCAAACGCTAAAGAAGATAAAAATGTTGTGGTACCAATCACTGATGGTGAGGTACCTGGGCCAAGTTCAGTGCAGACAGTGGTTGGTTTGGCTGGGAAAACAGTGGAGGTAGAGCCTCTAGATCGATCCGTGGAAAGGGAAGATATGATCGTTACCGTAGCTGAATTGAATGAAGCAGAGAATAGTTTAGAAACTGTGGACACTCTGGGTGAGTGTTCTGTTCATCGTGAAAGTGTGATGTTATCAGAGTTGGACGACTGTACTTTTAAAACGCCACAGAAGCGAAGGTTAGAACAACGTCCTTCAGAAGAGCAAGCAAAGAGAGGGTTTAGCTGTGATCTAAGTCAAACCGACACGGAAAGTGAAAGTGATTTCTCAGAATGTAGCGTAACGTATAGTTTGCCGCAAAGTGGATTTTCCAGTAGGAGTTATAGTGCAAATGACATTAAATCCTTTCTAAAGGAAACCAAGAATGTGAGAAAAGTTCGTATTGAACAATATTTTCCCGATGTGACACAGTTTATTGATAAGGTGAGAATATATAGGAATGAAGGGTGTTTTAGTAATCAAGAAGTGTATCGTCTTAAGAAGATACTTGCTAAGCTCAATACTCAGTCGGAATCTAATGTTAGTAATGAAAAGTAATCAGTGCGTTTATGTGAATCTTTGTTTGTTGAGCTTAATTTGTTCTTGGTTTTCCTAATTTATGGGTGGAATAAGTATTGCCTCTCTTAACATAAATCGGGCTAGAGAGGGGAAAAAACGTTTTCACCTTTTTGAAGTAATCAAGCAGAAAAAGATTGATGTTTTATTTGTTCAGGAGACTCACAGCAATGAGTTAAATGCATGTGATTGGGTTAGAGAGTTTGATGGAATGTCCATATTAAGTCA
Source organism: Onychostoma macrolepis (assembly GCF_012432095.1). Lineage (NCBI taxonomy): Eukaryota > Metazoa > Chordata > Actinopteri > Cypriniformes > Cyprinidae > Onychostoma > Onychostoma macrolepis. The sequence goes on from NC_081157.1 coordinate 2,070,856, forward strand.
TTTGAGCTACACGAGTGGCGGTGTTGCAATTTTATTTTCTAAAGGTTTTATTCCTTGTTCATATCAAGTGGAAGAAATTATAAAAGGCAGACTTTTAAAGATCAGAGCCCAGTTTGAGAATTGTTTTTTTTTGTTTTTATCTCTGTATATGTTCCTACTAGAGCAATTGAAAGGATGTGTTTTTTAAATACTCTGAGTAATGTCCTAGTGAATTGTAATACAGAGGATGTTTTGGTTCTGGGTGGGGATTTTAATTGTACTGAGCAGTTTTTAGATAGAAATCATGTGGAACCCCATATGCCATCACGTAAGAGACTTATACAACTGATGAATTCAAATGAAATTGTTGATATATGGAGGAACTTTTATCATTCACAGAGACAATATACCTGGGCACATGCCTATGAAAATTCACTATCTTTGGCTAGGTTAGATAGATATTATGGATACAGACACCAACTTAATTTATTTAAAGAGTGTTCCATTTTTCCTGTCGGTTTTTCCGATCACAACTTGGTTAAGGTTCTTGTAATTATGGGTTTTACTAAACCAAAGAGTGCATATTGGCACTTGAACACTAATTTGTTATGTGATCATTTGTTTCAAGATTCTTTTAAGGAGTTTTGGATTGGTTTTAGATTTAGGAAATCATCCTTTCAATCTGTACAGCAATGGTGGGACTTTGCCAAGACACAAATTAGACAGTTGTGTCAGCAGTACACTTTTAATGTAACAAAGGATAGGAAAAGTACAACTGAATTATTAGAAAAAGAGTTCATGGATATGCAGGAAGGTAGAGATACCTCAGAAGTTTCATCTGGTATAAAGAGCTTTCAAGAGAAAAATAATTCTCTAAATAATTTATTGGAGTTGGCTACACAAGGAGCGTTGGTCAGATCAAGGTTTCAAAATATTGAATTGATGGATGCACCTTCAAAATTTGTTTTTAATTTGGAAAAAAAGAACGGGCAAAGGAGAATTATACATAACTTGCGTTCTGAGGCTGGGGTTTTGTTATCAGACCCCTTTGAAATAAGAAATAGGGCAGTTGGTTTTTATCAAAAATTATACAAGAGTGAGTTATTTTTAGATGAGAAAGATGAGAGTGTTTTTTTTTAAAACTTGGCTCAAGTACCCCAAGAACTTAATTCTGTATTGAGTAAGGCTGTTACTTTAGAAGAATTACAAAAGGCACTTCAAAATATGGAATGTAATAAAGTGCCTGGTATTGATGGCCTGCCGATTGAATTTTATAAGACATTTTGGACAGAAGTGAGTTTGGACTTGTTACAAGTACTTAATGAAAGTCTGGTGAACGGGCAATTACCCTTAAGTTGCAGAAGGGCAGTTCTTACATTATTGCCCAAGAAAGGTGATCTAAATGATATTAAAAATTGGAGGCCTGTTAGCTTGCTTTGCACTGATTATAAGTTACTTTCCAAGGTTCTGGCCAACAGGTTGAGTGAAGTCCTTAGTCATATTATTCATTCTGACCAAACTTACTGTGTTCCAGGGAGGCGAATATGTGATAATATCTCTTTTATCAGAGACATTTTAGATATTGGTAAGAATTTTAAACTGAATTTTGGTCTAGTGTCTATTGATCAAGAAAAAGCCTTCGACAGAGTGGAGCACGCATATTTGTGGAACACATTAACAGCTTTTGGGTTTAATAATGATTTTGTGTCTATGCATAAAGTTTTGTATAATGCAGTTGAAAGTGTTTTAAAAATTAATGGGGATTTATGTGCCCCTTTTAAGGTCTTCAGAGGTATCAGGCAAGGCTGCGCCTTATCTGGCATGTTGTATACTTTGGCTATAGAGCCTCTCTTAATCAGAATAAGAGCAAAACTGTGTGGTTTATCTATTCCGAATTGTACAAATGTGTTTAGACTGTCTGCATATGCAGATGATGTTGTTGTTTTAATAAATGGACAAAGGGATGTGAACATGTTGTTGGATATTTTGAATGATTTTAAGGAGATTTCTGCCACAAAAGTAAATTGGTCTAAGAGTGAAGCAGTACTGGTTGGAAGCTGGCTTAATGCAGAGCCAAAGCTCCCAGAAGGGTTATCTTGGACCAAAGAAGGTTTTAAGTATTTGGGAGTGTTCTTGGGGAATGAAATGTTCATGCAAAAAAATGTTGAAGATATTATTGAAAAGGTCAAAGGTCGCCTTGTTAAATGGAAGTTCATGCTCCCTAAAATGTCGTATAAAGGGCGAGTATTGATCATTAACAATTTAATTGCATCTGCTCTTTGGCATCGATTAATTTGTATGGATCCTCCACGGGATCTATTGCCAAGACTGCAATCAATTTTAGTAGACTTCTTTTGGGATAAGATGCATTGGATACCAAAATTTGTTTTGTACCTATCCAAAGAATAAGGAGGACATGGCCTGATGCATGTGCAGAGCAGAATAGCGGCCTTCAGAATTCAATTTATTCAAAGACTGCTGACTGACCCTGTGGATTCAAGTTGGAAGTTTGCTGCTTGTGCCATTTTGCGAGGATTCAGAGGCCTGGACTTTGAGAGATCTTTATTTTGGTTGAACCCGCAAAAGATGGACTTGTCTAAATTACCTATTTTTTATAGGAATCTATTCAAAGTTTGGTCTCTGTTTAAAGTACAGAGACATGATACTACAACTTCTCTGTTTTGGTTGTTCCAAGAACCTCTAATTTATGGATCACGTATGGACTTAACAAATGTGGGGATTCTCCCTTCGGTCAACGAGATACTTCTTAACGCTGGAGTTTTAACTTTTGGACATCTGTTTGAACTGGCTGGATTGGCCTTTAAGAATGTTGATGCTGTCTCCAGTTGTCTGGGGGTAAAGTCAAAACGTATAGTGGCCAAATTGCTTGAAAAATGGAAGTCAGCTCTTGTACCTGAAGAAGTCAAACTGTTGGGTGAATATATTGAAGGTACAATTGCCCCAAATTGTAATGATTAATTTCCTGATTTGGACTTGTTAACTGATTTTAAAGAGTGTGAAGGTGTGTATTTACAAGAAAGTACTTTGTTTTAATGGGACCTAATTCTGTATCTGGAAAAACTGTATATAAGAGTTGTGTGAAGTCCTTAAATAAGAATTTTCTTCATAATAGAGTTGATACTCCTTGGCGTGCTGTCCTCCATTTAGGAGAGAATGTTAAACCGGAATGGAGAGCTTTGTACAAATCACCTTTGTCAAAGAAAGTAGGAGATTTACAGTGGAGAATTCTTTATGGTGCTATAGCTGTGAATGCCCTTGTTTCAATTATAAATCCAGGTAGCAGTGATGAATGTCCTTTTTGTTTCCAGAAGGAGACTGTATATCATACTTTTTTGTTTTGTAATAGGCTTGATTCACTGTTTCAAGTTATAACTGGGTTATTTAATCGTTTTGATGAGACTTTCTCTTGGGAAGTGTTTATTTGTGGTTTTAAATATACTCGGAAACAGAGATTCTGTTGCCAGTTGTTGAATTTTCTTTTAGGTCAGGCAAAAATGGCAATTTATGATACCAGGAAAATAATGATTGAACAAAATGCAAGGAGTAATTTACAAACTGTGTTTTTTAATCTTGAAATCTAGAATCTTGATTGATTTCCGGTATTATAAGGCTATGGGAGATCTAATGCATTTTGAAAAAGTTTGGTGTTATAAAAGGGCTTTGTGCAAAGTTATTAATGAGGATTTAGTTTTTTTTTTTTAATTTTGTTTTATTTTTGGTTTGTGTTTTTTGTATTTAGAACGGGTTTTGTGTGTGTAAAGTTGATTGTGTATTGTTGTTGATAATTGTAATAAAGGAGTGTTCAAAATTCAATTCTCTCTCTCTCTCTCTTTTCTTTTCTCTTTCTCTTTTCGTGCCTCTGGGCCTCAGTTGGCTGTGGCGTCTCAGGTCCTGCCCTGTGTGGTGTGGTTCAGTGGTTGGTGGATGTGCTGTGGGTCCGTGGACCTTGTACCTCCAACCTGTACCAGCTTTGGCCTGGTTTTCTTGCCTCTGGCAGGTTCAGCACTACATGCCTTGCTTTCTTAATGCATCACTAGACGATATACATACTATACATCTATTGTAAAATAAGCAAGGGAAGAGGGGAGAAAGGAAAAAAAGGAAGAAAGGGAGAGGGGAGGGGAGGAGAGGAGAGGGGAAAAAAAGAAGCATATATGTATATCAGACACACACAGGGTAAGTGGGACGTGAGCGTGGGGACCTGGACTTTGCTCTGGGCTGGTTCCACGCTGCACGTCACGCTCTTTTAATGCATCACACACTCATTTTGGGCCTTCTGCCCCGCAGCACCTCTCCTTGATGCCTCATCTTGGGCCTAATTTATGCCTTGCTCACGGAGGGCCCAGAGGCAACCTTACAATAAGACTTCCCATGGCATGCTGAATTAGAACATTCTGTCAAACTATATCCTACAAGTGCCTAAATAATATAAAATACGATATATATAAATACATATAAATTCATTACGACGTGCTGAAATCGCGTTTGGTCTCGTACTGTATCACGTCCCTTGTCAGTGCCGGGCGCTTGCTGGGCCATTTGTTGTGATTAACAGGAAAGTGTGTTCAGCTGAACTGGATTAGTATTTTGTTAGACGAGTTTAAAAAGCGTAGTTTACCACGGCAGCCGTCGTGTGAAGGCCTCCTCGTGTGAAGACCGAAGAGTGTAAAGACCATCGACTCCACCGGACAGGGACACCAGCAGAGGATACAAGTATCGCTTTTTATTTCTCCTCTTTCCTGCTACTTGCTTCTCTTCTGTTTCAGTTTTTATAACCATTTCTTACTATGTGTAAGTAAGTTATTGTTATTTTAGCACGTGTGTTTGGCTCAGTGTTATTTTTTAGGATTACTGATAAACTAATGCAGTTTGATTTGTATTTATTTATTTTAGTTTTAGTTACAGTTGTAGTAATGTTGTCATTTTAATACTTTTTTTATTATGTCTGTGTAGGTTTTTTTTATTAAGTTTTACATTTACATTTAGTTATTTTGCAGACGCTTTTATCCAAAGTGACTTACAATTGGGGAATACATAAAGCGAGAGGAAGTGCTTGTAACACCAAGTCTCAGGCATTGTTCAAATACGTACAAGCTAGCAAGGGAAGGAATAAATAAAGAGAAAGAAAGTGTTTTTTTGTTTTTTATTTATTTAATTTTTTTAAGTTTAGGATGAAGTCAAGTGCTGTCGAAAGAGATGAGTTTTCAGCTGTTGCCTGAAGATTGACAGGGATCCAGCGCTCCGGATATGGGGTGGGAAGATCATTCCAGCAGCCAGGAGCGGTGAACGAGAATGTTCTGGAGAGTGATTTTGAGCCTCTTTGTGATGGTACCACGAGGCGTCGCTCACTAGCAGATCTCAGACTTCTGGAGGGGGTGTAGATTCTTAATAGTGAGTGCAGGTAGGCGGGTGCTGAGCCTGTGGTTGTTCTAGCATTGCAGTAGTCCAGCCTAGAAATGACAAGGGCCTGGACAAGAAGTTGTGCAGCATGCTCCGTTAGAAAGGGTCTAATCTTTCTGATGTTGTGTAGTGCAAACCTGCAAGATCGAGCAGTCTTTGCAATGTGGTCTTTGAAGGTCAGCTGGTCATCAAAGATTACACCACTATTTCTGATTAAAGTTGATGGGGTAATTGTAGAAGTACCTAGCTGGATGGTGAAATCATGCTGTAGAGTTGGAGTGGCAGGGAAGACAAGAAGCTCAGTCTTTGCCAGGTTGAGCCACTCTGGACCCAGAGCCCAGCCCAGCCCACCATCATCCCGCTGAGCCCACCGCGGACGGAGAGCCCATGCCTGCCACGATCAACAAGCCATCACCGAGGAGAGCGACAGAGCTGGAGATCGTCCCGGAGCCTGAGACTCTCGGAGCATCTGTTCAGGTGTGTGTGCCGGCAGCGGTGCTCACCACGAGAGAGATAGCCATGGACAGCGAGAGCGTGGAGGTGAACTCCGCCCACTGCACCATGGCTGAGGGTGTGCCAAGCTCAGTGGATTACAGCATGGATTTATATGTAGACATGCCTTGTCTGCTCCCATCATCTTCCGTCTGTCCCGTCATGACCACGGAGGTAGTGTTTGTATCATCTGTCTGCCCTGAACAGTCGCTCCCTGTGTTGGGGGTGACCTTATGGTGTGTGTGTGCAGCGCGCACCGTTCCTAAACCCCCTGAGCATCCTGAACTCCCGCCCAGCCTCCCTCTCCCACCACCTCTGTACCAGTCCTGACCATCACCAGCGCTGTCTCCTGGTAGCCCCTCGGCCCACCATCCGCGGGTCTGCCAGTCTCCATCGGCGTCGTAGCTGGAGGATCCCTCGTGTCCTTCGCTCTTGTGGACTATTAAATACTATCTGCATTCCTCTTCATCTTCTTCGTGCGTTTATCTCACCGTAGCGTGACACTAATAAGTCCATTGTGTCATTATACAGCTCAAGTCAGTTCAGCATTGATTCAGTTCAGTTGCATAACTGTAAAATTCATCAGTTGTGCATACATACTGTATATACAGTGTATGTGTGCATTTGCATGTGTGTGCGAGTGATATGACAAAATCCTGCACTCCACTGCACTCTGAACAAGCAAAAAACACACAAGAGCAGTGTTTCACATTTTTCACATCCGTGTGTAGTTTGGCGTTTATGTGGCTAATTATTTTATGCTTGTGTGTAGAGTTACTATGTAAAAATACCATTTTTAGAAGAGTTCAAATATTTATGAAAGAAGTGTTAGCTTTTGCATGTTGTGTGTGTGTTTTGTGGTTTTGTGTGTAGAGTTTTGAGAAATGGAGCCATGGTTTCAAAAGCTGTGTGAAAGCATTTTGAAAAAACTGTCAAAACAAGTCAAATGTTTTGCCTGCTATTTATTTATTTACTTTTTCAGTTTCAAAGACATTTTATTCAGTTTCAATCTTTATTTTCATTAGTTTCTTGAAAAGTTGCGTTCATTCTAGTAGCCACAAAATCAATTCTCTTATTAAGCTGCGCTTCTTCATCCCCAGTGATTCTTCCTCAACGAATCTTTTTTTGGGCTGTGGACCCATCCTGGCTGCTGGGAGAAGACCGTCAGGGTATAGCAAGTCTCTCACACTGGACAAGCTTCCCAGGTTATCCTAAAAGCCAAATAAACAAGGAATTATTGGACAAATTATGGGCAATTGCAAAACAGGCAAATACAAGTATTATATGAAAAAAAACCCTACCTCTGCGATAGCTTCATCTTTATCAGATGGCTCTGCAATCGGTACAGCATGAATAACAAGCAGCAGGCTTGCAAGAAAACACAGCTGGTATTGAATCTTCATGTTGTGAGTTTCTTCTTTTGCCCGTGTGCTTCGCTTCTGATCCATTAGTGCCTGAAGACACCTTATATACTCTTCAAACTGTGAGGTGTTGAGCAACAGGTGAAATTAAAGCATCAAACTGACACACAAGACAATAGCAGGATTTTCAGCTTTCTTGACACAGCCTCTTCCTCCTCGCCCAGATATTCATATTATTTCTCTTCCTCATACCTTTATTTAACGGCAATGTTTTTAAGCATTTCTATGTCTTATAAACACAAACAAGAGCAAACTTTTATTTGTGTTTTTAAACGTTATGATTGTAACATTATCACTGTTTCACCTGCAAAATTTTCAATCATTACCGGGGTGTAAAATACTTATAAAAAGTTTTATTTTTACTTGATTACTACTTAAGTATCATTTTGGGGGATTTGTACTTAAATACTGTTTATAATGACGTCTTGTACTTTTAATTGATTACATTTCTGATTATGTTTTATGTCAACCTGTAAAGTACTCATTACATTTTTGAATTTGATATTGTTCTGCACATGCGTTTCAGCTTCAGTTATAACTTTCACCTCTGAGGAGGAATACTGACACAGCAAAGTCCCAGAAGTTTCTTCATTATTTTTAAATCAACATTATATGTTAAATTAATAATAAATCATGTTTAGTCATGCTCTTAGCAGGGAGTGGATAAATGGCATTATAATGATGTATTGATATTAAATATTCTTGCCCTAAATATGTGGTTATTTAAGACAAGATTATATATACAAAAAATACATCTATTAATAACTTGCACCAAAAGAAAAAAAAAGTATATTATTAAATTAATTATTTTTTGTTGTTACAACCAGATTGCAAACCACATGCATGACGAGGAAGATGACGGTTCAAACTGTCTTTAATAAATCCATAAGTAAATCCACATATTGGCAAATGAAGAAGCACACCCATAAAAGTGGACCAAAAAAAACAAACAAACAAAGGGAACTAATTAGGACACCGCTGAATAGAATGACTAATCAGATCAGTAAGGTAACAAATAACAAAACTGACAGGCAGAGAGAAAGCAAAGACAGAAAAACCAACTCAAACTGAACATAACTGTGACAGCAGTGATATTTTAAATAGGTGTTAGATGTTTAATAATAATATAATACAGTATATATAGTAAAAAATACATCCATTAAAAACTTTATTATTATTATTAGATATTAGGGATTTGTAAAATCTTCCAGTTTAAAGAAGTTTAAAATGAAAAACTGGACATTTTGCAGTATTAGTTTTAAACCTGACCTTATATAAAACACTTACATATTTTATAGAAGGTATTATCTTTATTAATTCCAAGAATTTGCCATTTTACTAAATTGAATAGAAACTGAAAAAAAAAAATGCATTTTCACATAACAATATGAAAACAGTTGTGAGTTTTACAAAGATTTACAGTATTGCATAGTAACTGTGGTATTTGTGGTAAGACCATATTAAACACACAATGTGCAGCTCCTCATTACGGTTAGACCAACATAACTATGTTTCATAAAATGTTTCATTACTTAGGATGACTCTAATTGTTCATAGTCACAAAATAAAAATTATATATATATATATATATATATATATATATATATACACCGGCCACTTTATTAGGTACACCTGTTCATTTGCTTGGTAACACAAATTGCTAATCAGCCAATCACATGGCAGCAGCTCAATGCATTTAGGCATCTAGATGTGGTGAAGACGACTTGCTGAGGTTCAAACCGAGCATCAGAAGGGGGAAGAAAGGGGATTTAAGTGACTTTGAGCGTGGAATGGTTGTTGGTGCCAGATGGGCTGGTCTGAGTATTTCAAAAACTGCTGATCTCCTGGGATTTTCACGCACAACCATCTCTAGGGTTTACAGAGAATTATCCGAAAAAGAGAAAATATCCAGCGAACGGCAGTTGTGTGGACAAAAATGCCTTGTTGATGTCAGAGGTCAGAGGAGAATGGGCAGACTGGTTAGAGATGATAGAAAGGCAACAGTAACTCAAAGTAACGCAGGTCGCTGACTCGATTTCCTTCTCATACATTCCCGTAGCGTCAGTGTATTTCCCTGCAGAAGCCGAGCGTCCATTGACTTCAATGGGGCTGCTTTGAACAGTTTTTTTTCAGTGCTTCGAAACTAGACGGTCATTGGATAAATGCTGTGATTATGTCCCGCCCATGGACGCTCAGTGTCTCTGGGGTGAATGGAGGAGTGGGCTGGCCTGGACTCCGGGCTTCTGCGTAATGATTGGAGGTTCTGTCGAAAGACTGCATCTCCTTTTGATTGACAGCGATTTTGTACTATGAAAAGTCACTGACGCTGAAGCTATTCGAGCTCAGTCCCATCGAGGATTTTGCAGGTGTAGTTGAAAGACAAACTGCTACATCCTATTTCTTGGTATTTGCTTGGTGAAATTGCTAGCCAATTTTCATCATACATTTCACACAATTATATACCACATTCCTTGTTTCAGTTTAACCTAATTCCCACATTTCTCTGTCGAGTTTAATATCTTTTTTTAGATCGTTTGTTCATTCATTCATTCATACAGTAGGCTAGGCTAGCGTCGTGGGGGTGAACTAGCCATCAAACTGCACACGATGGCAGACAGTGCTAATATTGTCGACCTGATTTTGACGAAGCCATTTGAAAGTCTTCCTCACGAGGAGAAACTTAGAATTAAACAGCAGGGCAGATCAACACCTAAGATTGATTTAGTGCAAAAGATAGGGAAAAGTAACAGGTCTTTTCAGCTCTCCTGGTATGACAAAGTTAGCTGGCTGACTGGAAGTGCTGTGACGAAGAAAATGTACTGCTGGCCATGCCTCTTGATGAAACCATCTCACGGATGTGTTGTTTGGTCAAAGGTGGGGTTTGGAGATCTGTCTAACTTTGACAGGGCATATAAAAGGCATGAAAGGAGCAATGAACATGTGAGTGCATGTGCAAGATTAAGTTGCATGGGCAGGATCAGGGTTGAGCATGCAATCAATGAAGGTGCTCGCATGCAAGTGGGTAAACATTGAAACCGTCAAACAAAACAGGGCCTTCCTAAACCGCCTTATTGATGTGACATCCTTGCTTGGCCGGCAGGAGCTGTCATTTAGGAGACATGATGAGAGGAGTGAATCATCCAACAAGGGGAATTACAGGGAGTTCACAGAAACATTAGCTAAATGTGAGTCTGTCCTGTCCACACAATTAGAGTCCTCAACTGTGTTTTCTGGTATGTCCCGTACTATTCAAAATGACTTGATCTCTGCTCTTGCAGCCACCGTTTCTGATCAGATCAGTGATTAAATTCAGGATGCTCCCTTTTTTGGATGACAGGTGGATGAAACAACTGATATATCCTGCCGTGCCCAACTCTGTCATTGTTCGCTATGTGGATAGTGCAGGTAAAATTCAGGAGTGCTTTATTGGATTTTTTGATGTTTCTGGGGGGTGAGATGCTCAGTCCGTTGATGCATTAAATGAGAACATGCAGGGCTACCACTTTAAGGATAAGCTTGTGGCACAGACCTATGATAGGGCTGCTGTCATGGCTTCAGCTCTCAATGGTCTGCAGGCCAAAGTGAAAGCAATAGCCCCCAGTGCAATGTTTGTGCATTGCTATGCACACAGACTGAATCTGGTGCTGTCACAGGGGGCTAAATGCTTGCCTGAGTGCAGAATGTTTTTTGCATCACTCTCTGGGTTTGCCACATTTTTTTCAAAATCCACAAAGAGGACGTCTTTTCTGGGGTCTGCAGGCTGTTCAAGGTTGCCCAGAAACGCTTCTACTCAATGGAATTTCACATCACGGATAGTGAGCACTGTGGCAAACATTTATGATGGCCTCCTGCAGACATTTGATAAAATTATTGCAGATACGACAATGGATGATGATACACTAGATTGTGCCAAAGGCTTTGTGAGGAAACTGGAGGATTTTGAGTTTGTGCTCATGTTGTACATATGAACAAATCTTCTCTGAGACCGATGTGGTCTTTGATATCCCAAGATGGCGGCGCGAGTACATCGCGAGGCTCTGGGTCTCTCCAGATTCTGCAATTTTGCGGTATTTTTCTTACTCATCTCGGGCCTGTTCGTGCAGAACAGTTGTGCCTTTACATCGTACACCCGTTGTGAGCTTTTGGATATCGGTTTGCGAATTTCCGACACTTTTATGGACAATCTTCGACTCCTTCCTGAGATCGCTAGGACACCCGAGGCTACGCACCCTACCCGGCCGGGCGGAAGTGCTCGCAGGCGGCGTCGAGATCGTAAACAAAGGCGGGGGAAGCGCGGAGGACTAAGAGCTAAGCTAAGGCTAACACCACACCGGCTCTCTTTACCCAGCATTTTCCTTGCCAATGTACGGTCGCTAGTGAACAAAATGGAGGAGATTCGACTCAGCATCACACACAGCAAGAAACTTTTGAACTGTAACGTCCTAATCTTCACGGAAACCTGGTTAAACAGCGGAATACCGGACACCGCTATTGAGCTAGCGGACGCCACACACTCGGGCGGATAGAACATTAGATGGCTCCGGTAAGACCAGAGGTGGTGGATTGTGCATTTACATTAACAAAGCTTGGTGCACAAACTCTGCTATTGTTGGGAGTCATTGTTCAGCTAACCTTGAGTTTCTCATGGTTAAATGTAGACCGTTTATCTACCGCGGGAGTTCACTTCCACCATTATAACTGCAGCCTATATTCCCCGGATGCTGATGCCAAGCTTGCTATGAAAGAACTTCACGCAGCCATCAGTAAACAACAGACTGATCACCCGAAGCGGCTTTTATTGTTGCAGGTGACTTTAATCACTCAAACTTAAAGTCAGTGCTACCCAAGTTTCACCAGCATGTTTCATGTCACACCAGAGGAAACAAAACCTTAGACCATGTTTACACAAACATGGCTGGAGCTTACGTTGCGACACCCCTCCCCACCTGGGACAGTCAGATCACCTTTCTTTGTTCCTCACCCCAAATATGCACCCCTCATCAACCGTGTGAAGCCATCAGTGAAGACCATCAAGGTGTGGCCTGCGGGGGCAGATTCCACACTCCAGGAAAGGTTTCTACACACAGACTGGAGTATGTTTGCTTCTCAAGCCACCAGTGGCGCTCACACAGATATTGACTCTTACACCTCCTCTGTATTGGATCATATCAATATCACCATTGACAGTGTTACAACCCAGAAACAGATCACCACATATCCAAATCAGAAGCCTTGGATGAACAAGGAAGTGCGACTCCTGTTGAAGTCACGCAACACTGCCTTCAGATCAGGAGATGCACAAGCCTACAGCACATCCAGAGCAAACCTGAAGAGGGGCATCAAAAAGGCCAAGCACTGCTACAAGCTAAAGATAGAGGGACACTTTTCCAACTCTGACCCTCGGCGCATGTGGCAGGGCATTCAGGCCATCAGTGACTACAAACCCACCCACTCCACCCCGCAGCCACTGATGTCAACTTCCTGAACGAGCTAAATTACTTTTATGCTCGCTTTGAAAGAGACAACAGAGAAACTGCCACCAAGCTCAATCCCTCAGCTGACCACCCACCAATCATACTCTCCTCCACAGATGTCTGCAAGGCACTGAGCCGGATCAGCGCGCACAAGGCTGCTGGACCAGACAACATCCCTGGTCGTGTTCTCAGGGCATGTGCGGAGCAGCTCGCTGGGGTTTTACAGACATTTTCAATCTGTCTCTTGCCCAAGCAGCCGTACCAACATGCTTTAAATGCACTTCCATTGTGCCAGTGCCAAAACACTCTAGTCCGAGGTGCCCTAATGACTACCGCCTGTAGCACTCACACCCATCGTCATGAAGTGCTTTGAGCGGCTGGTCCTGGAACACCTAAAGACTCTCTACCATCCACATTGGACTCACACCAGTTTGCCTACCGTAGCAATAGGAGCACAGAGGGCGCAGTTTCCATGGCACTGCACTCTGTGCTCACTCACCTGGACAATAAGAACACTTATGCACGTATGCTGTTTGTTGACTTCAGCTCAGCATTCAACACTGTCATCCCAACCAAGTTAATAGCCAAACTTGGAGACCTGGGCATCAATACCTCAATGTGTAACTGGATTTTGGACTTCCTGACCAACAGACCCCAGAATGTTCGATCAGGATTCACCTGCTCCACATCCATCACACTTAATACTGGTGTACCACAGGGCTGTGTGCTAAGCCCGTTTCTCTACTCCCTCTTCACCTCCGACTGCAAGCCTGTGTATGGATCTAATTCCATCGTCAAGTTTGCAGACGACACCACGGTGATTGGCCTCATCAGTAACAACGATGAGACTGCCTATAGGGAGGAGATCCAGCACCTGGCCACATGGTGCACTGAAAATAACCTGCTCCTCAACACCACCAAAACGAAGGAGCTCATCGTGGACTTCAGGAAGGAGTCAAGAGGCACACACGACACCATCCACATCAATGGAATGGCTGTTGAGCGTGTCTCCAGTTTCAAGTTCCTGGGGATCCACATCTCGGCGGACATGTTGTGGAAAACCAACACCTCCAGCCTGGTCAAGAAGGCTCACCAGCGCCTCTTCTTTCTGAGGACACTGAGGAAGAATCAGCTCTCCTCGGCTATCCTGGTGAACTTCTATCGCTGCGCAATAGAAAGCATCCTGACCAACTGTGTCACAGTATGGTATGGGAGCTGCTCTGTTGCGAGCGCAAGGCACTGCAGCGGGTGGTGAAAACTGCCCAGCGCATCACAGGGACTCCACTACCTGCCATCGAACATATCCAGAGGAAACGCTGTCTGCATCGAGCTCGCAGCATCCTTAAGGACTCCTCTCACCCAGCCCACAGACTGTTTTCTCTCCTGCCCTCCGGCAGGCGTTTCAGGTGCCTCCGGACCAGGACCAGCAGATTAAAGAACAGTTTCTTCCCCAGAGCTGTCTCTTTACTGAACTCTAACCCCCGTTGATCCACTTCCTCATATATTATTAACTCTTCTCTCCTACCTCACATCTGCCTTATTTGCACTACTGAATGTAAATTTTATTACAGTAACAACTGTTTACTTTTGTATCTTGCACTACCATACTACATTGGACTATGCTCATTTGCACTGCCGACTGTTGTTTACACTATCAATGTTTACATTAACATTTTGCACCGTATGTCTAATTGTAATATGCAATCACTTCCACTGCACTTTTACACCTTGTTTATAGTAATAGTCATCTGTATATATATTATATTGATAGTACATATTCACCTGTAAATTCTGTTTATAGTAATAGCCATCTGTATATTTATTCACTATACATACTCACCTGTATATTCTGTTTATAGTAATAACCATCTTTCTATATATATTTATACATATATTCAGTACATATCCTTGTCCTGCACTTATTCAACCATTGTACATACTGCACTTGCTGCTATTGCACTTCTGGTTAGACCTAAACTGCATTTCGTTGCCCTGTACCTGTACTTGTGTAATGACAATAAAGTTGAATCTAATCTAATCTAATCTAATCTAATCTAATATTGTCCAGCAGAGGGCGATGGATGTTCTTTACTCAAAAGAATTGAGTCTCTTCTTGCATTTGTCAAAAACAAGAGGTCAGAGGGGGCTTTCCAAGCTGTTTATGCCAAAGCAGCAGATCTCACATCAGACCCACGAGATGAGAAAGCGCCGTCTGACCCAATTGTAGGATCCCCAAGAGCGCTACCGAAATCTGTACATGGCCATCCTTGTTAACAAATTTGAAAAACGTTGAGGAATCTGCTCCAAGATGTTAAGTATGCTCTTCTTAGAATTAGTCAATCCAGGGAAATTTGATGACATGAGACAAGTATTTCCAGAGGAGACCTTCCAAAGTGTCCTGAAAAGTTATGGCCATCACTTTGATTCAGGGAGACTGAGGTCTGAACTTCAAGTCCTGTATTCAGATCAGGACTTGCAGGGTAACAGGGGAAAGCTGTGTGATTAATTGGTGTTCCTTAAAGACATGTAGTTGGACCGTGCAATGCCAGAGAGATCATAGTGTGCTGTGTGTCAAAAATTTGATTGATGAGGGTCATAAAAAGTACATCCCCAACATTGTGAGCTGCAAATTGTGTGCTTAATATGGTCTTACCACAAATACCACTGCAGTTACTCTTACTCTAAGCCGTAGGAAAAAAAAATTTCCTTTTACTTATTCGCACTTAATTTCTTTATTTACGCTTTGATTTTTAGTGATCTTAACTTCTAGTGCACTACATCAGTTAAAACACGTGTATGCGTACAAACTGGAATGAAAGCGTATATTTGTGTCCACGCTCAAGTGGTTTTTGTGTAACAGGGTCCTGAGACAAATGAAAATAAAATGCGTGAAAGGCTTTTCTCTTTAAGATATTTGTAATGACAGACTAAAAGCTTTAGATTGATTAAAACAACTGAGTTACAATTAAACAATTACAGTAACCAGTGAGAACATGAAACAGTATAAATACATAATCTCATAAATTCAGCGTGATTCTATCATATTAATCAATCATTTAAAAAATATTTCATTTATATACCATATCTGACTTTCTCTTCAAAACACAAACTTTCTTACGACTTTTTAAATGTGTCGAACAACCGGTTTTTGGGGGAAAACCATAGTGTTGCGTTTCTAAGTTAGGATGCTTGTAGTTAATCGCATCTTTAACTAAAACATTTTTTATTCAAACTCTCTCACGCACGCTGCGTTCTCAGACCCTCACAAATTGCCAACAATATTCTTAAGTTTGTTTTATCATTCAGCTGCAGCTGAAACCCTATAACGGAGTTATTTTATGCATTATTGCAACTATAGATGCTGAAAGAGCTCATTAACCTGTTTAACTCTAAAAATGTCAACAATATCACTTAAGACTAGTTTGACAAACAAGAGTACGCTCATAAAACAAGCCTGGAACCAGATTAAAGCATTCTAACAACAAGTACAACCGCTGCAGAAAATGTATTATAGCACCGCAGTAAAACTCCGGATGTGTGATCGACCAACTTATCAGATGTTCAACACGTTATTACAAGGCCCTGCTTATAGTTTATGATGAAACTAGAAAAATACAGGCACGAGCTAACAGTCGTTAAAAATACTGGTCGCGTTCAATTAGATGAAGTTAAGTTTAAGTTAACAACTTTATTAATCCCGCAAGGGGCAATTCAAGTAGGGCAGCAGCATCATACAGCAGACACAAAACATCACACAGACGATACAAAAAGTAAATACATAAGAATAAATAAAATAAAAATACAACCCAACATGCTTCATAAATAAATTCATTAAAAAATGTAAGACTTTGAATTGCAAAAACGAATAGCCTCTGGAACAAAGCTAAATTTATATCTATTAGATGAGCATTTAATGCTTCTAAATCTTCCAGAGGGCAGTACTTCAAAGTAAACCTTTAAGGGATGAGAGTCATCTCCCGTAATACTCAGAGTTTTCCTTAGCATTTGTTGCTTATAAAATTCTGCTAGACTCCGCAAAGGAACAACAATTATTTTTGAGCAAGTCCTAACTAAGGTCTGCAAACGATTCTTGTTCCTAAGAGAGAGTGATGAGTACCAACATAGAAAAGAAAAACTCAAGATACTCTCAATAAAAGTAGTATAAAAAGTTCTCAGTATCTTTTTTTGTACACAGAAGGCATTCAATTTCCTAAGAGCATACATTCTTTTGATTCACTTTCTTAATAATGACCTTTGTGTTCTGCTGGAACTTTAAAGTAGTATCAAATACAGTTCCAAGATACTTATATTCCTGTACCCTTTCAACCTCTTTTCCATAAAAGTACACAGGTTTCACCTTTGAAGCATTTTTCCTAAAATCAATTACCATCTCTTTCGTTTTACTAATATTCAGTTGTAATTCAGCTTTTTTGCACCACGCAAAGAACTCATTATGATCATTACTGTCATCACATTCTGCACTAGTCAACAAGGATAGAAAAACTGTGTCATCAGCGTATTTAACTACATGACAATTATCCTTAGTGCTGCGACATTCATTTGTGTAAAGTATAAAGAAAATTGAAGACACAACGCATCCCTGAGGAGATCCAATTGACGTAACCAGCGTATCTGACAGCACTCCATTCAACATGACTCTTTGCTGTCTACATGTCAAAAAATCTAAGATCCATAAAACCAGTCCATGACTTACATCAAATTCACATACGAGTTTCTTTGCTAAAATTACAGGATTCATTGTGTTGAACGCAGAAGAGAAATCAACAAACAACATTCTAGCAAACGTGCCTCCCTTCTCTAAATATTGATATATGGTATTTAAGAGGAAAAGCTTTGCATCATCCACACCTCTTCTAGTGCGATATGCAAACTGCAAAGGGTCTAACTTATGACCTGTTAATGTGATAAGTTGTGACTTAACTTCCCTTTCTAAGGCTTTCATGGCTAAAGAAGTTAATGCAATGGGCCGAAAATCATTGAAAGAATGTGACTTTTCTTGCTTAGGAATAGGTATTATATTAGACATTTTCCATAAGCCAGGAACTACAGCTTGGTCCAGGGATGCCTGAAACAGAGAGTGAAACACAACACTGAGCTGCTCTGCACAGTATTTCAGTGTTCTCCCACAGATACCGTCTGGACCAGGCGCTTTATTAACAGCTGTATTACATTGAAAGGATGCAAATTCAAAGAGTTAGAAGGACTTAATTTTTGTTTAAAATCATCAAGAACATCACTTATGTCGTGCTTCTCAAAACGCGTAAAAAACAAATTCAGGTCGTTGACCAATGAGTTACCATCTACATCCTTATTTAACACTGTTCCTTGCTTAGGTATACTAATATCTGCCATGTTCTTAATCCCATGCCAGACAGCCCTCATATCACCTTGAACAATTTTATTTTTGTAATTTAGTTTAGCACATCTAATTGTTCTTTTAACCTCCTTATTGATCATTTTTTTCTCCTCATTGGACCCTGACAAAAATACTCTTTTCTTCATGTTGAGAATATTTTTAAGCTCTTTGGTTACCCATGGTTTGTTGCTTGGAAACACAGTCAAACTTTTAGTGGGTATAATCGACTCAACACAAAAATTGATGTAACTAGATACCACAAGAACCTGATCATTCAAGTCCAAACTATCATTTAAAAACAAGTCCCAGTTGGTAAGCTCAAAGCAGCTTTGCATTCTCCAGAACGGTGCTGATGACGGGTTCATAATTTCACGATGAAGACGGACTGAATATTCAGATAGCAGATGGGACTGACTGACTTTTTCTTAAGATTTGATTTCAAGAAAACGAATCCTAATGCTATTTCACGAAATAACGCAACAACGGGGGCTCCATTTTAACATATACACGTCAAGTCTGTTTTACCATATCTCGTATTCCTCTTATTTATATATTTGTTAAGATTAAATACGTCTTAACAATTCTTTTTGTTTTTACAAAGATGTTACATTGAACGCGCGTAACTAATACCTCATTCAAATGTTGCTGGCCTTTCAGGTCAGTGAACTACAATACCCAGCATACACCTCAGACTACAAACATGGCCGCCGAGGAGCCATATCCCAAAATGGTCATACGTGACAGATCTCTAAATCATCGGAGTTATGATTGCACGCTCAGATACCCTATATAAAAAGACTCGCATTTACACGCTTTTTGCGAAGTATACGCTTCTTCCACGTTTGAAAATATGTTCAAAACACATAAATATCCATCGCGCATATAGTTCATGCATCGATCTAACGCATTCTGCCTGCCTTAAAACAACACATTCAATCAGAAAACCTGACCAAAAGACAGACAGAAAGACAAAACCTCAATGATAGCTGAGATGGATCGAGAGGTAGGACTAAATTATTATTCTTCGCCACAATAACATACCGGGTCTGAGAAATTTGATACCCTTACTGCAGATTTTCTCAATATTCTTTATTCTAGTTATTATTTTCCTCTTATCTATAAACCTACAAGAGTTAATTCAACAACTTACAAATTCTCAAAGTGAAGAAATTAAGTGTATAAGTGTTTTTTTTATTGATCGATCAAATATGACAGTCCCTCTACATGGCGGTGCTTAAGACTAAACAAATGATATTTCTTTTAGGACGTCTTTCTGGGCTGTCTACGATGTGTGTGTTCACAAGACAAACCGAGCATGAAAAGCAGGTGTTTGTGTCTTTCTGTTACCTATACAACTATTACACTTCAGACTTTTCTAACTATTACACTTAAAGATACGCATTTCTTTTGTGTTTGTCTCTAAACAATAGTGAGCCAAATGACTTGCAGTTGATACGTCATTTTAAGTGAAAGGTGGGATGATTCATGTCTTTTTTATTCTGTCCACACCAATGCTTTGATACCGATGTTTTAGACGTCTGTCTTTTAAGTCTGACCCAGAAAACAGTTGTCTCAATATTTTGTTGTTCTTTTTTATGAAAACGTGTGGTAAGCAGTTTTTGTCCTCATCTGCAGTATACCGATGCGTTTTAACACGTCATAAATTCCAGTAGTTCGTTAGCAAATGCAACTGTTTATTACTGAGATAAGTCACATCAGAGCTGCATTCTAGTTTATATTTAACGTTTTTCATCTACCTACATGTTTAACGGCGCTACTGTACTAGGTCTCCTCACACCGTTGTGAGATATAAACCGCAAAGTTTTTCATAGCGTTACGCTTTGAAACCAGAACCTTTTTTAAGTTTCCATGGCTTTGTTCGCTCTTTCTGTTTGAATTTGCGTACCGCAGTTTCACCATCCTTATCTTATTTTTCCCACCTATTTGTAATTGTTAGGACTTGCGCTTATGGCGTTATACGCTTTGTCTCGTTATCACCTCTTTGTTCATATAAGTCAATATTTCCGTGAATTTGGTTGATTTAATAAAATATTGCTTTAAACCCAGTCTTCATTTGAGACATTTGTTATATTATTTTATATTATAGGTATAAGATACAAGATCGTTTATTATTAAATATTAATAATTATTAAATTGATAACAAACAAACAAAAACTTGCTAACTGTACCGTGTAAATTGTTACATTTAAATGTTTTAAATAAAGACACTTTTATGAAGTCAGAGAACAGAATAACGAGTTAGGCGAGACAGTCTTTTATTTCAACAATTGTTTTTAGTTGTTAGATTTGTAGTTTTTATATCTTTCAAACCTAAAACCATGAACTGAGCTGTGACTTGACTTAACTCTTAACAATGCAGAAAAAGCACATAGCAATAAAGAGTGCAGAATAGACAGAACCACTCTGAGATAATATTTCGATCTCTTAACCCACACAAAGATATGTGTAATAAAACTTTAAGGGGGTGTGGCCTGAAACCTGAACGCACATAACACATTTTTTTTGTGAATTTTGGTATTTTGTACAAATAAAAATTTCACTTTGTCACTTAACTGAAATGTGTGTGTATAATTTTTGCTTTGTTTTTTATTTTTTATTTTGTGACTATGAACAATTAGAGTCATCCTAAGTAACTTTATTTTACTTTATTTTTTATGAAACATAGTTGCATTAGTCTAACCGTAATGAGGAGCTGCACATTGTGTGCTTAATATGGTCTTACCACAAATACCAGTTATTGCGACTGCAGTTACTATGCAATACTGTAAATCTTTGTAAAACTCACAACTGTTTACATATTGTTATGTGAAAATGCATTTCATTTTTTTTACAATTTAGTAAAATGGCAAATTCTTGGAATTAATAAAGATAATACCTTCTATAAAATATGTAAGTGTTTTATACAAGGTCAGGTTTAAAACTAATACTGCAAAATGTCCTGTTTTTAATTTTAAACTTCTTTAAACTGGAAGATTTTACAAATCCCTAATATCTAATAATAATAATAAAGTTTTTAATGGATGTATTTTTTACTATATATACTGTATTGTATTATTATTAAACATCTAACACCTATTTAAAATATTACTGCTGTCACAGTTATGTTCAGTTTGAGTTGGTTTTTCTGTCTTTGCTTTCTCCCTGTCTGCCAGTTTTGTTATTTGTTACCTTACTGATCTGATTAGTCATTCTATTCAGCGGTGTCCTAATTAGTTCCCTTTGTTTGTTTGTTTTTTTTGGTCCACTTTTATGGGTGTGCTTCTTCATTTGCCAATATGTGGATTTACTTATGGATTTATTAAAGACAGTTTGAACCGTCATCTTCCTCGTCATGCATGTGGTTTGCAACCTGGTTGTAACAACAAAAAATAATTAATTTAATAATATTCATTTTTTTTTCTTTCGGTGCAAGTTTTTAATAGATGTATTTTTTGTATATATAATCTTGTCTTGAATAACCACATATTTAGGGCAAGAATATTTAATATCAGTACATCATTATAATGCCATTTATCCACTCCCTGCTAAAAGCATCACTAAACATGATTTATTATTAATTTAACATATAATGTTGATTTAAAAATAATGAAGAAACTTCTGGGACTTTGCTGTGTCAGTATTCCTCCTCAGAGGTGAAAGTTATGACTGAAGCTGAAACGCATGTGCAGAACAATATCAAATGCAAAAATGTAATGAGTACTTTACAGGTCGACATAAAACATAATCAGAAATGTAATCAATTAAAAGTACAAGACGTCATTATAAACAGTATTTAAGTACAAATCCCCCAAAATGATACTTAAGTAGTAATCAAGTATTTTACACCCCGGTAATGATTGAAAATTTTGCAGGTGAAACAGTGATAATGTTACAATCATAACGTTTAAAAACACAAATAAAAGTTTGCTCTTGTTTGTGTTTATAAGACATAGAAATGCTTAAAAACATTCCGTTAAATAAAGGTATGAGGAAGAGAAATAATGTGAATATCTGGGCGAGGAGGAAGAGGCTGTGTCAAGAAAGCTGAAAATCCTGCTATTGTCTTGTGTGTCAGTTTGATGGTTTAATTTCACCTGTTGCTCAACACCTCACAGTTTGAAGAGTATATAAGGTGTCATCAGGCACTAATCGATCAGAAGCGAAGCACACGGGCAGAAGAAGAAACTCACAACATGAAGATTCAATACCAGCTGTGTTTTCTTGCAAGCCTGCTGCTTGTTATTCATGCTGTACCGATTGCAGAGCCATCTGATAAAGATGAAGCTATCGCAGAGGTAGGGGTTTTTATTTTTCATATAATACTTGTATTTGCCTGTTTTGCAATTGTCCAATAATTCCTTGTTTATTTGGCTTTTAGGATAACCTGGGAAGCTTGTCCAGTCTGAAAGACTTGCTATACCCTGACGGTCTTCTCCCAGCAGCAAGGATGGGTCCACAGCCAAAAAAAAGATCCGTTGAGGAAGAATCACTGGGGAAGAAGAAGCGCAGCTTAATAAGAGAATTGATTTTGTGGCTTATAGGATGAACGCAAATTTTCAAGAAACTAATGAAAATAAAGATTGAAACTGAATAAAATGTCTTTGAAACTGAAAAAGTAAATAAATAAATAGCAGGCAAAACATTTGACTTGTTTTGACAGTTTTTTCAAAATGCTTTCACACAGCTTTTGAAACCATGGCTCCATTTCTCAAAACTCTACACACAAAACCACAAAACACACACACAACATGCAAAAGCTAACACTTCTTTCAAAAATATTTTGACTCTTCTAAAAATGGTATTTTTACATAGTAACTCTACACACAAGCATAAAATAATTAGTCAGTCACACAAACACCAAACTACACACGGATGTGAAAAATGTGAAACGCTGCTCTTGTGTTTTTTTTTTTGCTTGTTCAGAGTGCAGTGGGGCACACATATCACTCGCACGTACATGCAAAGGAGGCTGGGCGGGAGTTCAGGATGCTCAGGGGGTTTAGGAACGGTGCGAGCTACACACACACACCATAAGGTCACCCCAACAACAACAAAAAAAAAACTAAATCAGTCACAGTAGCATCAATTTAGTAAGTGGTTTTGTAACAGACTTTATTGTAATTCATCGTCTGATTTGTTTTTATACTTATTTTTGATATCTTGTGGGTTTAATTATGTATAAAGTGTGCTTCATCTGTCTTATAATAGGAGGACTCTTGTTTTGACGGCAGTGCAGTCTTCGGAGTGATGTTGATTCCAGCAGTAAAGATAGTTGCGTGTTTCTAAGGTTTACCAGTTTATTAAGCATCTCCTGAAAAGGCATAAGGTCTGTATATATTTGTTTGTGTCATGAGTGTTTTGTGTAATTCGCTGTGTTTGTGTCTGAGTTTACGGACCGAACTGTGTACTTTATCTAGCTCTTAAGGTGATTTCTGAAGTGAAAAAGGACATTTCCACGTCGTTGTTTCAAGAAACATAAAAAGTTTGGGGTCCGCTGCAGGTTTACTGAGGTTGGTGTTTATTTGTGATTCTTCATCAGAAACAACGTTGGAGCATTAAGGTAGTAAAACTTTAGTGGTTGTTGTTAGAAAAGACATGTGAGCTGTGAAATAGTTAAACTAGAAAGCAATATATGGGATCCACGACCTGGGTACAGACTGGAGCCTGAAACTGAGATCTTTATTTCTTTATTTTACAACAAATCAGTGAAAGGAGATTTGAGAAACATTCATGGCTCATTCGATGGAAATGTCCATTTTCTGTCCCTAGCCTTTACTGAAATATTACACTTGAAAAACACTTTAGGGTTACAACTTCTTTTAGATTTTAAAATGAAACAATGTGTTGTTTGAACAATTACACTTTCTTGAGCCATCACTGTGACGATATTTGTTTTTTAAATTAATTATATAGAATTCCAAGTACCACAAAACTGTTCGTCCCCACAGCCATGTACAGCGGGAAAGTGCTTTATTTTGAGGTCAAAAACAGGATTTTCTACCATTTAAAATACAATAATGTATTCATAACTATATATTATATAAATGGCATAAAAAAATGCTGAATAAATATTAAAAAACATATAAACAGCGGTCCCCTGGAGTTGTGTCACTGGTTTAACTCCTATTTCCTGAAGAAATATGAAGAAAGGCCTATGAAATGTCCACTGTCTCTTTTCAGTTATGATACATTTTCTCATTTATCTCATGATTTCATATGAAGCTTTTAGTTGAAGTCACTGGTGTGACCTACTTTATTGTTAGAGAATTGTAAAAAACTATAATACAAATGGATTAAACTACTTAATTTAGTGAGTATACCATGATTGACAACATGTGGCTTGATATCTTGCAGCAGACATTTTGTAAAATGCATTTTCACTTTGTAAAGTGTCACTGGTGTCACCTTCCTTATAAATAACACCAGTGAAGATCAGTATATCGGGTCTTATGTATGTCACTGGTGTTACTGTGTTTCTTCTGTAATGCACCTTTTTTTTTTTCTTGACAGTGACCTTGACCTTAACCCTGAATCTAAAGCATGTAATAAAATCTGCTGTTGATCACATTATAAATATAACCAAAGTGTAGTGTCTGTCTTTTTTCACTTACATAGAAATGAATGCATGCATGCCTCTACAACCAGTCAGTGCTGGAAATCCAGTGCTTTATTGTAAGGCTAAGTACTGTACTGTACTAAAGTATAGATTTGAGGTACTTGTCCTCTACGTAGATGATTTGTTTCTTCTCATGCCACTGTGTAGTTGTGCTAGGCTACAGTTCAAAGAAGAAGAAAAAAAAACTTTTTACTGAACTTACAGCTCATGAAGAGATTGTAAAATATGACATTTTGGTATGAATAAAACTACTCAGTATTTAATATTTACAGTATAAGTACAGCCAAAATAATTAGTCAATTTGTTGATTTATAAGTTGGTCATTTTGTTCAAGGTTTTTTCTTTTATTTGGTCTTCAGTCCTGGGTTGAGGAAAAACAGCTGTGGCCACATGCCTGTGTCCTAGTGTAGGGTGCTGTATAACAACTGAAACCTGTTTGGAGACATGCAATAAGCAGCTTATAATAGGGACATAGACAAGCATGACAAAAAAACAACAAAAGAATCATTATTTCCCAACACTACATGCAAGTTCATACCCATTTTGCTAAAGGAAAATGAATGATATATAAAGAAATAATATGTTGCCTAGACATGTTACTTTTAGCTTTTTTTTGTGTACATTTTTACTGTATTTCTGTATTCTGTTTTCAGAGTCTCACAGCACCATCAAAACCTAACATACACATGTTGTAAATACAGAAAGGGGCAAAAATCAATAAAAATTTTCAGGCATAAATGTGACAACAGTTTGTTGTCCATGACAAAGATAGTACATCTGTATAGATTTTATTGCCCTTTCACCCCCAGGGGACCAGAAGTGCCCCCTGGAAGAGGAAAAAACGGCACATTTCAAATGGCTGTAACTCAAAGTCCAATGAGCATATCAAAGGGAAAAACAGCAGGACAACTACTTATCCTATGTTTAATAAATAATGTTGGACACAGTTTTCTCACATTTACAGAAAGTGTTTTAATAAGTGTTCTTAGTAAAATACCAAATTTCGAACTGGCTCTCAAATATATCGTAAAGATTTGCACAATGAACATATTTAGATATCCCTTTGTTAATTAAATATAGTATTTACTTGATTTAATTACTAAAAGGTTATTAAACTACGTTACCCATAAGCCTTTGTCACTCTATGGATGGGACATGGCACTGTAAATTGTAGTTCCCTACTTGCGCTGTAGGGTTAGGGTTAGGATTTCGGTAAATGGGTCATTTCTTGCAACATAGCAATCCGTCATTGTTCAATGACAGTATTACTGAAGTCATAATGTCAATAAAACATAGTTTGCAACATGAAGCACATTGTATTTTTGCCTAAAAGTTAGTCCAGCCACAGCGTGTCAAAACGTCACAAATATGGTCATTACGGGATCTTCCGGCTGAAGGTGGGTTATACCAGAAGGTTAATTAAATATTTGTTTCTTCTCACTAAAAATAAAAATATATTTTTATAGTTATAGATTCCTATTTGGGGCTAACCTGGCTAATCTTTTTTTTCAAAGCAAGGGCCTAATGATTTCCATGGTATGAACCGGAGGGTGACAGCTGTGTACAGTATAAGAAATAAAAATAATAATCTATTTCAAAATGTTTAATTTCTGCGTATGTATGTATGTATGTATGTATATATATATATATATATATATATATATGAATATATAATCCTTTCCCAAAATGTATCAATATGTAAATCCTTAAAGACAAATGTAGACAGATGTAGTACAGTATCCTCTCTCACCTAGATACTTGATATTAAAGACATAAAAATAGCAGTTCATTATAAAAGTTTACGCAAATAAAAGCAATCAGTTTTGATGAAATATAAAAATTTAAATAATCATTCTTATTAATACATTTATTATAATTTAGACAAAATGGAAACAAATATGTAACTGGGAAATATATAACAACAAATATATTGTTATTACGTTTATTTTATGGTATTTATTAATGTTTGGCATAACAGACAGACAGTTCATGTAAACTTACCTATAAACAGATGCAAACAGGTAAAAGGGGTAAAAAGGTGAGAACCGGGGGCATGCTCCACAAGGATTTTTTTTTTAAGATATTTGTTTTACATGCTCATATGTAGATACTTCCAGGTATTTTTATAAATATTTTTATTACCTTATATGTCCAAACTGTAATTTTACACCAAAAAAACAAACAAACATCTTTTTGCAACAGTTTACAAAAATCAAGATTGAATATATTTGGTCAAAATCCCATGTTATAAAAGATGAAGTGCTATGCAGGTTATTTAAGACAATATTGGATGATTAGACCTAAAATGCTAAATGTTTGCCTTCTCTCTCTTCACCGTTTCCACATCTCAGACCTCAATTACATAAAATATTACCCTTTTTAGACAGTTTAGTAAAGAGTAAAGAAAATACTATACAAAACTTGCTAGCAGTTGCTAAGTGGTTATCAGCCTTACTTTTCCAAGACAAATAAGACCAGTCTAACTTTTCATAACTGAATATTAAAATCTAATAAAAACACTTCCTCATTGGATCACTTTCTCATTTTGCTCTCAAAAAAATGACTTGTCACCTACAGGTGAGGAGTTTGCATCTATGCAATACTAAAATTGCACTGCAAAAATCTTTAAAAATAATATCTTTGGGCATGCCATTATAACAAACAGCATGTTTGTAGCATGCCCTCTCCATGCTGCCCTACCTGGCTGTTACGCAGTTCATGACAAATGCAAAAGGTGTTTAAAATGACAACTTTTTAAAAAAATACTAAAAGAGTGTATGCACTGTGCAAAAACTTTAATGAAGAACAGCAAGCAAAACAACAACAACACACTCAGAACTGAAGTGTGCTTGACGAGTCCAGGCGTTCAGGGTGAAAGATGGCTGGGATTTGGAGACACTGGCAAAAAATGCTGGAACTCGCTGGCAGGCTCCCATGTGTCATCCCAAGTTTTGCCACTGTATCATAAGTGAAACATATCATTAGAACACAGAACAAAAATAAAGATCATTGTTGGGTTTAATTTAGAGAGTTCACTGACATTTATTAAAAAACATTATTGGATTGGCTGGAAAGGGGCTATGACTTGCAGAATAAGTTGCAGAATACTGAACAAGTTTTAAAATTTCAGCATGTTTTCATGTTGCATTCCAAGCAGATCTGTCAGTTCTACAGACTCGGAGAAAAGGATAGTGACTGCATCTTGCTCCCACTGCCATTCATCATTGTTCTCCCCCTGTTCTCCATGTTTAATACTGCTCTTCTGTTTCTCATTGCCCTAATCTTCCTCATGCATTTTACCACTAATGTCACTGTTCTATAGTCTTCATTGCAAGACACTACTGGAAACAATTATTGGTCTAAAACCTCCAAAAATAAGATGCAAGTTTATTAATTTGTGTCTTGATGGATGTATTGTTACATCATCTAGTACAATTGAGACCACAGATCTCGTTTGACTGCAATCGGTCCATTGAAAATCACATGTAGAACAGCATTTTCCATGACGAGATCAAACTGTTGCTCTGTTTCTCACAGGCTCTGGCCCATGCAAACAGTCGCTAATGAACAATGTATTTTAAAACAGCCGCGAGAAACGACATTTCCTGGCAGTGGTTGTGTTCCCGCCCTGTTTCCATGGCAACTCTACTCCCCACTCCAGAGTACAATCATCAACATAAACGCGACAAAATCAAACAAAAATAAACATCTACAATAAAAACATTACTATAAATCAATAACGATCACATTTAATTATTATCCAATAATTGATTTAAAACCCATTTCATAGTTCAAAAACATAGACCAACAATACCTCACCGCCGCCGACACCGATTCTTTCTGGCAGCCTGAAAAAAAATTTTTAAATGGAAAAACACGACAAAAAGCGGTTTTTGATATAAGAATCAAATACGTCACTTCACCACAATAACTTTTATCACTTTGACCGGTTCATTTAGCCACTGTTACGTCAGAAACGAGGATACAATATGCAAGTAAAAACTCTTTATTTATAGTCAAAATAGATGATGATGATGATGATAGATCCGGGTGATGCAGGCGGTGGCACAGGGACTTTGATGGTCAGACGTGGCGTGATGGATGAAGTGCAGTGTGCTCTGATGATGAATGACGTGATCCAGACATGAAACGTATCCAACAAGACGTGAAACAGGAACTCAAGACGGGACACGAGGCACGGAAACAGGATCAGACAACCTAGACTTCATGCAACGATCTGACAAAGGAGATGAGAAGGTGGTAAGTATTTATAGGAGGTGAGATGAGTGGCAGCTGGTGATGAAGAGTGATTGCAGCTGGATACTGATCAACAGTAACGATCCGGACACACCCACTCACACACTCACACACATGTAAACAACAAAGCACGAGACTAGAGAGAGACATTGGATCTATGAACCGTGACAGCCACATCAAGAACGTCTTAAACGTGTACAATCGTTTACAACAGTATAATCAGCACTGCTAGTCCCACTCATTTATAAACCATCACAATTAACGTTTTATCACTTTGCCCAGCCTGACCATGCACTATAAACATTACACAAAAACACTACTGAACCAAAAACTAAAACAAGCTGATCTGGCCTACGCATCCCGCTACTCACAGTCACCTCTCCTCTCACACAAATTGCTGTAAACAAATTAAACATCAATGGGAAGAAGAACTCGGATGTAGTTTGGATTTGGATTGGTGGTAATTAGCTGCTAGTAGAGTTAACTCTTCTTCATCCTGTGCCAGACTGAGTCTGATTCAATTTCATAGAATTCATTTTACAAACGTCAAATTAAGTAAGCTATTTCTGGGTGTGGATGCCACATGCAATAGGTGTTCTTTGGCTGCTGCTGATCATACCCATATGTTTTTTTCTTGTTCAAAGCTGGAAGATTTTTGGAAATAACTTTTTCTAAAGTTATTTCCCTTGAACCATGCCCCCTAATTGCTATTTTTGGTCTCCCATCGGATTTGAATAAATACACAAAGTATGTTAATGTTCTTGCCTTTGACTCATTGATAGCTCGAAGACAAATTTTACTACAGTGGAAGTCTTCTAATTCTCCTCCCACTTTTGCATGGTTAGAAGATTTGTTGTCTTTTCTATATATTGAAAAAATTAAGTTTCCTTTAAGAGGTTCCACTGACAAATTTTATAAAAACTGGGGTCCTCTACTTGACTTGTCAAAAATACACCACTTATCTTTACTGATTTGTAATATGTGTTTTGAATTTTTCTGTATAGTCTCGTCAATTATTATTTTTATTTTTTGTTTGTTTTATTTAATTCTGTATAATTGTCCATTTGTTTTTATTTTATAAATGTTTTTTTTTTTTTTGCTAATGTACTTAAGTTTTATTCTCCTCCTTTGGGGTGGCTGGGTAGGGGGCAGGATTCACAGAGGGTCGTGACTGTTTATAACCCTTACTAGTTGTTAATAGAAAAAAGGAATGTATAGATTTATTAATATCACTTTTTCATTGTATTTTGTATATTCCAATAAAAAAAAAAAAATTTGTTTAGTTTTCTTCACAAAACTGGTGTCTGTCCATTGACAATAAAGCAGGTGGAAATTCCTTTACACTACTAATTGGAGCTGGATATGATGACACACGGACTGTGAAAAAGGTCTATTAGCCATTTTTTGCCTTCATTACCCCATGACAGAAAATCATTCGGTCTATATTCTACCAAGCATGATGTACTATAAGCAGAAGGTGGCTACTATGAATATTGTTAGTAGGTATATGCTTCACAAACCAGCATACTAATGACATTTCTTTTTTGGCAGACACTGTGATGTCCGAATTTCCTGGTACTATGCTCTCAGAGGTTAGAGCTGTAATACGCAGAAAATGTAACAATGAAAATTTTGTGTCCAAAAAAACCAAACTAAATTCAGGTTTTTGTTTTTTTCCCTAAGGTTTGTTTAAAGTATGTGAAGGGATTGTAAAAAAAAAAAAAATAGAAAAAAGAATATAGTGTTTTAATGACACAATATTACTGTTTTGTTTGTATTTAAGATACGTGTGCTGTAGTTTAATCTTCACATTTTATTGTTTTCGCTTGGCACTTGTGTGCTTTTGTTCCCACCTCTCCCATAAGGTCCTTTGGACTTGTGCTGTGTGAATTGTTATATGTCACAAAACAATTAAAGTGTTTTTGAAGAAAGAGATGCTGTTTTGTTTGTTTGTACATTACATACCATGTGCTGTATTGTTGTAGCTGCGGTAATAGGGTAATATCCTTTCAATATATGGGTGTTTACATTTACATTAATTACATTTACTGTTATTTTAATCAAATGTATTACGTCTAACTTTCAAATAGTTATTTTATTAATAATGGAAAGCAACAGCTTCATGAAGTGACTGTACAATAGGTGTAATTTTAGAATGTGTTGTACAAAAATTCACGTTAACAGTAAGTATACTTTTAGCATAAAGTACTTGATGAAGTGCTATAGAAGCAAGTGCTACTAATAACACAGTAATAGTGTACTTGACTGTACTATTTAAAGACACCATTAACATATATTTAATTATGTCTTATAAAAGGCAATATTAACAGTTACAATATATTTGAAATTAATTATTTACTGTGTTAAAATATGTGGGCAATACATTATAAATACATTTTGTATATATTATACATAGAAAATACACTTAAGTATTTAAAATATATAAATGAGTATATTTAAAA
Organism: Onychostoma macrolepis; assembly: GCF_012432095.1. Classification (NCBI taxonomy): domain Eukaryota; kingdom Metazoa; phylum Chordata; class Actinopteri; order Cypriniformes; family Cyprinidae; genus Onychostoma; species Onychostoma macrolepis. The sequence goes on from NC_081157.1 coordinate 2,102,355, forward strand.
ATGCATTAAAGATGGTTTTAATTGTACTAAAAGTGGTAACAAAATACATTTTATTTAAAGCTAAGATAGTATGTTAAAAGCGCATTTTAGTTCATCTTCATGGTGTCTCAAAATAGCACAGTTGAGTACACTTAGATGATCTTAAGTTTATCTTAAGAAGTACTAAAGAAAAACTTTTAGTATATTAAGTACAAAATTAGTGCGCGAAAATAGAGCACTTTAAGTACATTATGGAAGTGTACTAAGTGTACTTAAATAAAATTCATTTCAGTGCACTTTTTTTTCACCTGGGGTATCAATTGTCCTGCTAACTGTAGTAAAGACTGTAGCAAATTAGCTCAAAAGGGAAATGTATATAAATAATTACAATTAATTATGATTAATTACAATTATTTATATCAGCTGCAAGTAGTAACTGTAGCAGAATTAAATTATCATCAGCTGATCTGTCCGTCCAGCGACCATTCAGTGTAAGTTCAGATCAACTCTAAGAAAGGATATTTCCATGGCCACAGAAAATACTTTCTTAAGTATTAATGCATCAGAGCATGTAGCAAGGATCAAAATCGTAAAGGGTCATTAATTTGCAAGGCAGAATCAGAAACTCATGTAATTTGTGCACAAGAGTTTTATTAACTAAACACTAACGCAGACTAGTCTAACAAACATACAATCGCTCATACATGGGGAAAGGGCAAATGAGAGTTGATGGATGAAACCATCAGGAAACCAGAGAATGAAGCTATGAAAAGAGTCAGTTAACCACCTGAATAAAACCATCAGCGCCGTGTATAATGGGGTCTATAGCTTATACTAAACCTCTGTTTCGTTTAGTTAAATGTACGATACTTGCATTGCCTTGGTCGCTGACCGAGTGTCCGGATGCAGTCTCGGATGAAAGTCTTGATGGTTTCAAAGTTTTGGACTTGCGATCAAGTTCTTCCGGGTTGAAGAGTGATGAATTCCAAAGATGTCCTGACTCAATGGTGATTGGGAGTTTCTTCCCAGGTGGAAAGTGAGAAAGAGCTAAGAGAGACATCTGTTGAGATCCTAGGATCTTTGATTGAGTGGAAAGACAAGGTTCGAAAGCCTGGCACAAAAGCTTAAGGGTCCAGAAGAGTTCTAGCTCATTCTCTTAGGATCTAAAAGAACCGCAGACTTGCCTGTGTCGAGGCCTGCCAGGCGCGGTAGCTTTAGTCATGAGCGAGCTGATTCTTCTCAATGAACCTGTTGAATAGATTCACAAATCGCACTGAACAAGTCATGAGCGACTTGGACTGTTCTTGAGTCAACGAGCCATCAAACACAAAATGTTTTTCTTTAACTGACATTGTATTTTGGTTGCAATCAGATAATATTTCAGTACAATGTTTCAAAAAGTTTTAGCAACCACATAAAATTTTAAAACAATATATGTAACAAAAATGAAACATTTTAGAAACTTAGAAAATACACAGCAACACTGCTCAGTGTCCACACTAGAGTGAACACTGAATGCAACAGAGATAATGAAGTGATTAACTAAGTGATGATTGATCATTAGTGGTAAGACAGGCTGTTTGCAAGCAGAATCACTTGAGTAAAGATAAACAAAAAGAACAGAAAATAGAGATGAGACTAGCGGAAACACAAGAACCACTACTTGGAGGCAAATCGGTGCTCATTCAATGTATGTATGAGTCACGTGGTATATATTATCAAAGATGCTATTAGAAGCAAGCGAGATTTGTCGATGCCCATAAGACAAACATCTGGACCTGTATGCAACTCAGAGTCCTGCAGTGTGAAATGCATTTTGACAGGAAGTTACATCGCCGATGACCAACAGCCAGTGAGAGCACTTTAGTGGTGAAATGTCCTGCAGTAGTTTCGATTTCATCCATTCACCTGCTATAGGCTTTTGGTGTGCTATTTGACAAGGTGTGCACAACTGTATTCACTGAAGAGTTGATAAGCTGTGTATTTATTTTGTATCTGTGTGCAAGTGTTCAGCCTCCTCATGTGAAGACGGACTCAGGTAAAGACCTGTGAGTCCACCAAGCAAGGAAACTGATAAGGCACTAAAGTATCTTTCCTTACTTTTCTACTTCCACATTAAACGTTGTTTCCTGTTCTCTCTCAACAACGCTCTAACATCAAACACATACGGCAATGCAATCTGGCTAACCTGCGTCCTATCTGCACCTGTTCTACTGCACTTCTCCCTACTTAGCAAAATTGGTTTGGCCCAGTGATGGGCCACACAACCCACTTTTACTTGCCCAGCAAGTAATACAGCAATGAATTACGGTACATGAGTGGACCAGGTCTGGTTGCCAGAACTCGGGCCACATATGGCCCATGGAATAGCCATATCTCAGACAAATGTATATGACTATAGCTGGTCCTATGTAGGACCAAACAAGTTGGTTCCACATGTCAGCTTCAACAAAACCTTAATCTAGCCACTTTATACACACCCTTGGCCCAGATGAAAAATGCCTGAACAACAACAGTATTCTGAACAAATATTTATTGTTTCACATTTAAACAAAACATTTTAACAAACAAACAAAAAAAAAACAATGCTTGAATGTCAATGCCATGTTTCACATATCTCTTGAACATCTATTTTTCGGTTCTGCACTCTGCACTCTTCAACATCCAAACAAGTCGCAAATCCGTTAACCTGTTGTACTCTCCTGATGCTCTTTTCTCTTCTTCTTCTCTCCTGCCACCATCCCTATCCCTAGCCAGATATAGCCATCTTTTGATGGTGGAGTCGATTTCTTTTTCTGTGGCCACAGATGTCAGGCGGTTACGTCTCACAGCTGCTGAAACATACATGAAAACATGGTTTGAAATTAGCTTCTGTATCAACATACAAGGGTGGACTTTCTGTTTGAACCAGGGCTTTCCGGCTGGCATCTTGTTCTTTTAATTTCTTAATTTGCCTCTTTAAAGATTAATTATTTTTGATGCTGTAGTTTTTTACAGCCTGGACAGCTCGTGCAACCTTGCCAACCCTCATCCTGTCCATAATCCTCATCGCTCTCTATTACGAGATTGTGACAGGGAATATTGGCTAAAACTGAGGGAATATCCAAACTTATTTATCTAATGTTCTGTATACTGCCCCAAAAGTAGTTAAATCTGTGAATTCAGTATTATTTAAGTTAATATGGAAAAATAACACACAGGCTATGCTCAGCAAGTATCCAGACGCTCCAGTATTACTTCTTGGTGATTTCAACAGTTGTCAGCTGGACTACGTACTGCCAGTCTTTAAACAGCATGTAGATGTACCAACAAGATTCAATAAAACGATTGATTTGTGCCACATTAATATCCAAGAAGCTTATAAAGCCAGAGCTCGACCACCGCTGGGACTTGCAGATCATAATGTTATCCATTTACTTCCTGTTTACAAGCAACGGTTGAAACAACACAAACCTATGATTCACAGCGCCCCGCAATGGTCGGAGGAGGCTATGGCACGCCTACAAGGCTGCTTGGCGTGTACAGACTGGGAAGTTTTTGAGGGAGAGCTTGATGAACAGACTTTAGTTATCAGTGATTATATAAAATTTTGTATAGACACCCTGGTACCGGTAAAGACTATTAAAACCTATCCAAATTCAAAACCATGGATCAATCCACAGATAAAACATCTTTTTCATGAGAAACAACTTGCCTTCAGGCAGAAGGATTTTGCTGGTCTTAAAATTATAAACCGGGACATTAAAAGTGAAATATATAATGCTAAGAAGCATTATAAAAATAAACTAGAGCAGGATTTTGCAAATATGAACACTAAACAGGCTTTTCAATATGTCTCTTACCGGACAATCTATTAAAAACAATTTGTGTTTCAGATCCTATCACCTTTGCTATCAATCTTAATAATTTATATGCCCGTTTTGACACCTCTGATTTTTCAGCAGAGTGTGACAGCCTTTTGGATTCCATGCCTTCACAAGAGTTGGATTATGAGTCGCTCTTAACTAAGCAGGATGTCTGTTTCCAACTCATTACATGCAAGCCGAATAAGGCTCCTGGGCCAGAGACTTACAGTTCTCCGTAAACTTAAGCAGCTGTCTGTTCAGCCTCATCTCCTTCTTCTCCTGTATCGGAGTATTATTGAGCCAGTTCTTATGTATGGTGCCATTTGTTTTTTTTTCATATGCTTACAGTTGTTAACAGTAACAAACTTTTAAAGATAACTAATTTGGCAAGTTGGATTATTGGTATTCCTACTCCTAAATTATCTGACTGCGTTACTTCAGCTACGATCCGGAAAGCACACATAATCCTAAATGACCCAGATCACCCACTCCATCGTTATTTCATCCTTCTCCCATCTGGCCGTAGGTATAGATTACCTATGTGTAGGAGGACTAACTTTAGTAAGAGTTTTGTTCCTACAGCGATATGGGCTTTAAACACAGGAAATCAGCCATCATCTTACACTCTAGGTTTTTTGTTTTTTTTTGAGGGGGGACATAACTGTTTGTGGTTGTGTTGTGATAAGTGTGTGTAGTTGTCCTTGTGTTCCATATGCACCTTCTGTGAAAATGAATTTCTTCTTTGAGGACAAATAAACTAATCTATATTCCTAATCATATTTTTTGAAATATTGGCGGCCTTGAATTTGTTTTAAGATGTGATTTTGATCTTTGAAGGTATTTAATTTTCATAAACAAGTACTGCTTTTCTGGAAAATTATATTTACCCAAAACTTTTTTCCCTCACAACTCCACTCTTTGGAACAATAGAGCTATAGTAATTAACAGGAAGTCTTTGTTTAAAAGTATGGTAAAAGTTTGGTATTAGGGATGCTCATATTGACCATTTAACCATTAACCGAAAATAATCATTTTAACTGATTTAGGCTATGTTCACACTTGGTGTCTTTTTTGAAGCTGCCAGCGTCTGTTTTACATTATAATCCTATGGAGTAAACCGTGTTTTCAAAAAAGTGTTTCATGTAAAAACAACGAAAATCTAAAAACCAGTGATCAAAAACTCTATAGTGTTATATATTGCTTACAAATTTTTAAATTTTATATTTTTAATTGTGGTATTTGTATGCATGTATTTCTTCTTGTCTATTTGTTCATATGGCAGATAAAAGTAAGGATAAAAACGATTAAAATGTTTATATCAGATTGACTCAAACAAAATAGAAATACAAAGAACATGAATTTGTGGTAGAAACTAAATCAGTAACAGTATCAATACAGTAACTAGTTTACTTTGGATTTTGGCAAATCACGCAGCAGATCACCAATAAATGCTGGAATATTCCCATCAGCTACAAGTGAAGAGGTCAGAGTTTGAGAAAGAACCCCGAGAGCACGAGCGATCCAGAACCAGTGTTGGGAAGTAACAAGTTACATGTAATGGAATTACGTAATTTAATTACAAAATAAAAGTAATTGTAATCAGTTACAGTTACTGAGAAAAAATGTGTAATTAAATTACAGTTGCTTATGAAAATGTTGAGGATTACAAAGGGAGTGTAGCATTTGGACCAATCAGACACACAATTTTGCATTTGATTTAACAAATCAATTAGTTATTAGATTAACAAATGGTCACAGACCCCTCACCCAATACACATACCCGGTGCCAGTAGGACTGTCAAGGACTTCAGGCCCCTGGTCCCATGGCAACCCATCAGATAACACTAGTTTTATTGCTCAAAGGAATGCAAATGGCCGAGCAACACTCACTTCATATCCCCCTTAGGAAAAAGACATTATGCCATAAAATGGACTCTTCTCTAATTAATTACCGTATTGTCCCGAATATAAGACGACCCTGATTATAAGACGACCCCCCTTTTTCCAGATGTACCTTTTGGAAAAAAGCTTTTTGAAAACCAAATCTTGTTTTCTTGTTTGTTTGTTTGTTTTTCTCTCTGTAAAACATTTTTTTCTTAAATTATTTTCAAATTGCATATTTTTCCTATTTTAATTTTTGTTTTTAAAGTATGGTAAATACTGGTAAAATGTACAAACAATGACATTGAAAAATATACACTTTTTGATATACCATTGAAATAACAGGTAGCCCATCTGAATTATATAACATTAGGCTATCCATCTCATAGTAGCCAAATTTTATTATCAGTAGAAGTGAAATCTTATTGTAGTCTTCAAATCTGGGTACTGTCTTATGTTTTAAAATCACTTACAGAGTAAGTTTGGTTCCATCAGGTTAACATGACAGTCACGACTCGTGCCGCTGTAAACTTTTCTTTTTGTTTTGTTTTCACTCGCGATCTTTACAGCACACATTACATTACATATTTCATGGCACACTCGTTATATGCGTTTTTAGCGCCACCTATTGTTGTGGGTGTATTACTGACATGTCAAAGTCTAGACCCCGAATATAAGACGACTGTGTTTTTTTCAGATGTATTTCCAAGAAAAAAACATCGTCTTATATTCGGGACAATACGGTAATAGAAAAACCTTTCTTTGAATGAGCACACATATCATTAGGTCATTGTGTATATTATTACTGTTCTTGTGTATGTTTTTGTGTATTGTATACTGTTTTATGCATGCTTATAATAGATCACTAGTTAATATCACTCTGACTGTAACATGTCTGGTCTCTATCAATTCGTCTTCGGATGATCTAATTGAGAGTGAATATTACATGTTGATACCTATGCAACATATTAATGTCCTAAGAATCTTTTAATAGTTTGTGTAACAACTTCCAATCCAACCCCTTTGCAAATTACCATGCTCTCAGACAAAGAGTCATAAACCCCCCAGTATTTTCAAACTCCCGCTTGGAAATTCAGCCTCTCTCATTGGTCAAGCCCATCCTGAGAGGTGTGACTCTTCGCAGACCTTAAAGGGCTTACGCACAGCTCCACGCGCTCTTCTGCAAAAACTCTGCTGCTAAATCTCCGGACTGCTGCCCATGTGGAGAGCCTGAGCCGGTACCGGCGTGCCCGGTGGGCTCCAACATATCTCAGTTTTGCGGTTCTGTTAGATCCTAGAAGGATGTGAGCTAGAACTCTTCTGAAACTTTAAGTTTTGCGCCAGGCCTTGTGGCCTTGACTTTCCATTCAACCAAAGCTCCGCGGACCTCAGAACCAGAATATCCTCTTTGGAATTCATCACTCTTCAACCCGGAAGAACGTGATCGCGTTTGCGTTTAGTTAATAAAAGTTGTGTGCACAAATTACATGAGCTTCTGGTTCTGCCTTGCAAATTAATGTCCCTTTACGATTTTTGATCCTTACTACATGCTCTAATGCATTAATACTTAAGAAAGTATTTTCTGTGGCCACGAAAATATCCTTTCTTAGAGTTGATATGAACTTACACTGAATGTTTGCTGGACGACCAGATCAGTTGATGGCAATTTAATTCTGCTACAGTTATTACTGTCAGCCGATATAAATAATTGTAATTAATCATAATTAATTTTAATTATTTATATACAATTCCCTTTTAAGCTAATTTGCTACAAGAGTTACATCTGCTTTTTTCACACTAACTCTCACATACAGCTTTAATTGATTTCTTTCATAAATTGCAGTGACGGCTCTAAAATATGAAACCCCAATGTTTCAGGAGTTTAGAACATGCTTATTTGATAACTCTTGTATTTCCTATATGGGTTTATGTATAGCGATGCTTCATTTTTTAACCCTCTGGGGTCTGAGGGTGTTTTGGGGCCCCGGAGAAGTTTTGACATGCCCTGACATTTGTGTTTTTTTCAGTTGCTTATAAACATTTTAATGGCTAAAGTCTAAAAACACTGTATTCAGCACAAACTGGGCTACAATAATATGTGAGCAGCATGTACGTAAGTGATTGTGTTTTTGAGAAAACAACGTTTATGCGTGGTTTGAAAAAAACTAAAATTTTAAAGTAACTGAAATAAGGCCATAAAACACATACAGAACATTTGTTCACAAGACTTTTGAGAACTGGATCTTGTAGCCTAGAATATTTGCTTCAAAATGATCTGAAAATAATCTAACTCACTCATTCAGAGAAAACAATATATTGATTTAAATTTTCTAAGTCACTTTTTGAGTGGAAAGGCTCTATGCGAGAGCGTGACTCACACCTGAGAAGACAAAGGCCCGCATAATGAGCTCCATAATGAGCCATTGAGTCAGGTGTCTGACTGAGAGAGAAGAGTTACAAGAAAGAATGTGAGGAAAAAAGAAATGTGTATACATATAACTATCACATAAAATAACTTGAGATTCACTTGTGAGTGCAGTTAAACAGTTTATTAGGAACAAACAAACAAATAAACAACAGAAGAGTCAAGACATCGTGGGTGCAATATCCAAAATATCCAAAACAGTGGCAGGAAACTGGAACCCAGGAAAACAGGAGACAGCAGAAACTGGACAAAGACAAAGCAAACATGGTGACAATACATACACAACCAGTCAAATTATTTAAACAGAAAGATTTGTAATGTTTTTTTTTTCTTAAGAAGTGTCTTCAGTTCATTTATTTGATACAAAGTACAGCAAAAACAGTACATTATATTTATTATAATATATAGGCCTACATATTGTTACCATTCAAAATAAATAAAGCACCCCCCCCCCCACTAAAATTAATAAATAAATTAGTGAGCATGTTGATAGTCTTATCAGGAGCAACTATATTATTACATTAGCAATCACCGATATTGACCACGTGATTTTATAACATAGATGCACACATGCTTTGCATGTATTATCATACAATAGAAAAACAACATTTTATAACTGAGAAACTAAATTATTATTGTTAAGCTTATTATAAACATGTTTGAGCAGGTATTTGCAAACAGAGTAGGCTACTTCACAGTAAAGATTGGTCTAAATTTTCTTAGACATTACTTTTATATCATTGTTTATAGAACATATAACTATCCTCACGTCGATTAAATGCAATGAAAGGTTGCCTATCATATTTCAAAATGTTGCACTCAATTTCACACATTTTATTCTGGAGTTATAGTTTGGGAAAAGTTCACCAGTAAATGCGTTCAACTTTGTCACAACAACACATTATCGAATGCCAATAAGAAACATTACTTACTCGATATAAAGTATCTCCTCCTCCGCCGGCTCCAGCTGCGCTCGCGCTCTGTTTGTGAGGTAAACAAAGCTTTTTCCTCTCAGCGCGTTTCTGAGGTAAATATAACTCTTTTTCCTCTCAGCGTGTTCTTCCAAAACTGAAAAGTATCCGAGATGAACGCGTTGCTGCTTTGTTTACGGTGGTGTGGGCATTTACATGCCGCGTGGCTCGCGTGGAGATTTGTAATAACAAAAGCGCGAGCAGCGTGTGGGCGTGACCTAATTAGAGATAATGAGACCAGACGGAAAAACTGGACATGTCCTTGGTTTCATACGGATTACTTTATCACAGAATATTTGTTTTTGGTAAGACTTGCTTCAGTTCAGTTTAACAGTAGACATGTCAGGCTTTCTATAGATATGTTTCTCATGTCTCTGTGTGAAGTATTTGCTGAGTTACAGTTCATTTTAGTGACGTGTTTCAAAACGCAGTTCGCGGAGACGGAGAAGACAGAGAGCGCACCCTGTTTGTTTTCTTTATTCTTCAAAAGCACAAAGTTTAGTTGTTATTATGAGTGTATACAAATAAAAGTAGACCCCTTACAGATTCGAATGGTGTATTGCTCTTATCTGTACGATCAAAAACGACAGAGTAATTCAAGCTCATTTCGGCCTTATCAGGAAAATCTGCCTCAAAACGCGTATACGCGTTTGTCGACCCCAGACTAACTGTTTTTTTCCAATGCATTATTAGATTCCAGTGTTTCCTGTCATAGCTGTGCAAAGGATTAGACTTCAAAAACAGTATCATAGCCAATAAAATATTTCTTGTTATGATTTAAAAGATGTATTTAATCTTTGTAATCTCCTCAGATGATGTAGAAGTCTGACAAACGTTGTTGTTGTGATCATAAACTGTATGGATGTGATTACACGTAATACACAGTTTTTCCCTCAGCATTGTAACGCACTGCTTTTTCAAAGCTCTGTGAAAACATTTCAGCTTTTATTTTCCTTTTACGCGCTGAAGAAGATATCACAGGTTCATCAAGTTCGTCGAAATTGTTCATCCTCGATCACTTTTAGTCAGTTTTGACGAAACTCTTCTCAACTAGAAACATCTTTTCAAAGTGAAAGTAGCCTTGTCACCTGACCTGAATACAGTGTGCTGATTCGCTAAAATGGATTTATCGGCTTCTGTTCAAAAACAACAAGGGCGCTTGTCGGCTTCTGCAGTAAAATGTGAACTTGAAAGTTTTTTTTTAAAGTGGCGTTTATCGGTTTTTGCAAATGAACTCTTCATATATAATTTTTTTCCCCCAAAGCACCTAAAAGCCATTTCACACTTGTCATACTCCAGCAGGGTGAACACACTGACCAAACAAAGCAAAATTTGTGGCAGTGTGAAATGACCATAATGCTGTATGTTGATTCATTAAACTTGGTTTGCTATAATCCATCCATTCAGAAGTGCACCAGTGTGAATCATAATTCCCACATTTGCTGTATATCCATAAAGTGATATCGTTGTCATAGTATTCTTAATAATACAAAACCAGCTGTTTCTAAATGTGAAGAAGTTCTATACAGCTGTTGTTAACACCCAGTATACTAAATGACCACTGATAGTCATCCATTGGTAGCTAACTAGTCATCAGCTGTTTGACTGGTCAAACCTAACATGGTGATCGAAGTAAATCTACAACAGGGTTATACTTTATTTTAAGTTGTCCTTGTTATAGTGTAATTATACTTTTAAGTACTGAGTAATATTAAAAAACTACATGCACTTACTATATGGTTACGATTAGTGTTTGGATTAGGGTTACTTGCATATAATTATGCATAATTAACTGTTATTATAATCGTAAATACATGAAACATGTAACAAGGACACTTAAAAAAAAAGTGCTGCCAAAAAGTGCATTTAGAAATCTTTTGTAACAATATATACCACCAATCAAAAGTTTGGGGTCAGCATGTTTTTTGTTATTGTTTTCTTTTTTAAATAAATGTATACTTTTTTATTCAGAAAGAATGTGTTGGTTTAATAAAAGCGATAGTAAAGACTTACACTGTTAGAAATTATTTCTATTTTGAATAAATGCTTTTTAACTTTTTATTCAACAAAAATCCTGAAAGAAAGTACCACAGGTTTCATTAAAATATTAAACAGCACAACTGTTTCCAACATCAATACATCAGCATATCCAGCTTTTTCTTCCCGTAAGAGCGAGCGCAGACATTTGTAAATTTAATGTGTCTTGCGTCTGGTGTCATCCGTGTCCCACTATTTTTATCTGTACAAAACCACTCGTTTTGCTGCTTGATACTGAGAATAGCTGTTTATTACTATGTAATAATTTTGTAAGGTTTTATCCTTCATTTATAAATTTTAGCTTTAGGGAACCAAATCGTAGAAATTCGGTTTTGATCTGATTAATTGATATTAATCAAAACTGTATAATTTATACCTTATTAACGACTCGTCCAGCGAGTATTAATACAGTATAATTCAGCAATGCTTCTTATTGTTGATAATAATACAGAATTGATTGGGAAATTTTGCTTGAGCAACAGGTAACACGATCTATGGCAAATAATTTAAGATTTGAAAATCAAGGCACCAGACTATTCATTAAAAATGAATCGAGTGTTTATTTACTATTCTAGGGTACAATACAAATAACCAAAACACATACACACACATACACACATTATGGCAAGATCAAAGCAGTTTGAAGGAAGTTAACTATTCTCTTTTCTTGAGAATAAGGACGACCTTGGGGACGTCACAAACAGAAGACTCCGTTATCGTTATCTTTTAACGATTCATTCAATTCAATTCAGCTTCAGCGAATAAGAGATTTGTTTGTTTACTTGCTGTGAGTTGAAGTTGAGTTGAAGGCTGTACTTAGGGGTTGCTGGAGGGAAGCCCTGGACTTTTCCTGCTGACGTGTTGTTGTTGCGTGACGTCACTCGGGATTCCTCCTTTTGGATTTGATGACTTTCTGGTAGCGCGCGAATAGCGAGTTTGAAGTTCTTACGTGGCAGTTTTGCAAGTTTTCTTTGGTCAGACGTGGACAGAGTGTTGAAGTCTTTTAGATGATCAGCCAGATGTTTGCAGCACGATCAGGGGGCAACGCCCAGACTTTCAGCCAAGTTTCTTGCAGTTTCACCAGTTGTTTCAACCCGTTCTTTTGTCCTGAGTAATTCAAAGTTGGGGTGTCTGTTTTTATCGGACAGAATTAAGTCCATCCTATTCACTGTCTGACCCAATCACATTGTCTCTGTAGGGCGGAGCCCCGCCCAACACGACTTCTTTTTCGTGCCTACATTATCTGCTCATAAATATGTCACGTGAGCCAAATATCCTAGCAGATTTCTATAAAGTGTTATAATCATACCTTATGATGCTAAAAGTCAACATTCATCTTTTTCAATGTATTGGAATCAGCATAACGTGTAATTTAATACCAAACATGAGATAGTTGTCACATCGAATATCTATAATTTTACCTACTAAACAGTCATAGAATTGAAGCGTTGTGTTGTTCATTTGCTCATTTTACGAGCTGATGAAGTTAGATTAGTTCCAGTGGAATGTTCCTAAGTTAAACTCATGTGTGTGCGTTCTTTTCGACCAGGTTCTACAACTATATTATTTTAATGTATTATCTTAATTATAAACACACTGGTTTGTAGTGCAAAGTGTTTTACTGTTTACTGCACGTTGTTATTGTTCTCGTTATTTCCCTACAGCATCTAATGAACCTCTCTCACACATAGGCTTACTTCTGCATTGAAGAATACGGTGGATTAGAATGATTTCTGAAGATCATGTGACCCTGAAGACTGGAGTAATGATGCTGAAAATTCAGCTTTGATCACAGGAATAAATTACAGTTTACAATATATCAAAATAGAATTTGGTAACACTTTACAATAACGTGTCATTTGTTAACATTAGTTAATGCATTAACTAACATGAACAAACAATGAACAACTAATGTTAACAAACACAACTTGTGATTTTAATAATGCATTAGTAAATACTGAAATTAACATTAACTAAGATGAATAAATGCTGTAGAAGTATCGTTCATTCTTAGTTCATGTTTACTAATGTTGTTAAGTAATGAACCTTATTGTAAAGTGTTACCTAGAATGTTTTATCAGATAAATGCAGCCTTGATGAGCATAAGAGACTTCTTTAACAACAACAACAAAAAAAACATTAAAAATTGTACTGATGCCACGGTTTTGAACGGTAGTGTATATCGCTTAAGGAATTAGTGTACTTCATGAAATCATACATCTGTGTACAGGCTTTTCATATTAAAAATTGGTGTAAATATTTTAATATGCAAAGTATGAAGTTACACTGAGCATGAGCGGAGAGATAAACAGTGAGGGTAAGATACAGCTCCATGTTTGTCGATGACAGAGGAACTTCAGCCGAGGTGAATGAGAGCAGGAACAAGCTTAGTTTCAGTTTGATAAACACATCCTCCGCTCAGAATTTAACCCTCGCTGTGACGCTGCTGTATCCGGGGGGACGAGGGGGAACAAAAAACTTCCCACTTTATATGAGGTGTCCTTAACAACTGTGCACTTACATCACACATTAAGCACTTGATACAATGTACTTACGTTGTACCTTCATGTTGTTTAATTGTACTTGCATTTAAAGTACCTGCATGTTCAATCTGTAGTTATGATAGTGCACTTGTCTTGCATATGTAAGTTGTAAGTACACTTTTGTAAATACACACCATAACTTCAATATTGTAACTTCAATTGTAACTACTCTGCAGTGAAATATTGTTTGAGGAAAACTTATGTTTTTACAGGTGTAAAACATTTTTGTTCATGCCTACAGCGATGTGATTAATACACTTATTATTCAATGCATTATTATGGATGCAACAAATGATTTCAGAATACACCAATGTAGATTTCTGTATTGTTTATTGTTAGCTCATGCTAACTAATGTAGTCAACTTGTGTTAAACCTTGTTTTAAAGTGTGGAACCTGTGTTGATACTCATGAACTAAAGCATACCTACATATAGGTCATTAATTACATGCAGAATAAAACTATAGTGTTCTTAATTAAACTTGCTAATAATGCTGGGACATGCAAAGAAAAGCAACACATACAGTTATGAAATGTATTTATTTATTTATTTGACTGAAAACCATCAGATAAACAGGAATGATCTATTTTTCAAACTTTAACAACATAATTCGACTACTTAATTTCGATAAAAGTTTTCTAAAATGCAAAAATAATCAGCCTTTAGCTAAATTTGTATTTAATTGGCAGGAGTTAATTAAGGCTTTTTTTAGCCCGGGCAATATTCAATATTTCCTCGCTCCTCCATCCTCCAGTCCATGACCTTGAGAAATATCCAGATCTGTAATTTTGACTGATATTAATTCTCTAAATGCACTGTGATGATGATGATGATGATGATGTTGTTGTTGTTCCATCAATACTCCCCATATTGAGAAGCACCTCAAGTTTCACTAAACTCTGGCTTTCATGTTCAGTACACAAGCTCAAGTTAATATCATTACTAGAACTGAATTTAACAAGCTAAGGCCTTGACCAAAATTGCATCTTTTGAAAGTAAAAGTGACTGGATACTCTGCAGCAGATATAGCGGTAAAAGTTAAATGTGTTGCAGAGTTAAATAAATTGCACAGTCTGTCATTTGTAGCAGTGTCAAAGTATATATTTTATTATCATTTGGTGTAGTATTATTGAATATGTTTTGAATATCTGTTTTTATATTTCTTGACTATTTTGTATTTGTGTTTTCTTGCAATTTTATATTTTAATGTACTTTTTGCAATAATTCAGTCTCCGTATTGCTAAGCAGAAAAAATAAATAAACTTCAACGTCAAATTCAGATTTCAAATTGATCAAAAAGTCATATCTTGACATGCACCGTACATTGTTTTCATGATCAGTCACTTCTGAGAACATGCTACACGGACACAGCTTCTAAAAAATGATTTTGGCTATTCCAGTCATTTCTGTGAAAACAAATCTACACCATATCATGAAGATCTCATAAACACAGCAGTTGTTCCTGTTGCTTGTCTTCATTAAAGGCCAAAAACCAAGGATTGTGAAATAAGTTTTGAAATTTAGTACCGATATCTTGACTCATCACCAGGCACTTTCTGGCCAATGCAACCTTTCAGCTTTCTTTCTTTCTTAAATCAGTTCATTCATTTACAAGAACATCAGACTCGCTTTAATTTGCTTTATGTTTATTAAAGATTTTAAGTGAAATACAAACAAATAAAATATATCAAATTATTTGTAAATTATGCCCATTGTGTCATGATTATGCAAGGACAATTAAGAATACATTCAAGTAATACAAGCATAATTATTTTCAGGAAATTAAAAAAAAAAAAAATTTTTATAATTTTGACCCATTTATTGTATGTATATATATATATATATATATATATATATATATATATATATAAAATGAAGATTATTTGGGTGTGTTTTATGTAAATTACTAACCTCTGGAATGTGGTCACTCATTCAATACTGAAAATTAATTAACATTAGAATGACATTAAGAAGAGAAATCCATGTATGTATGTACATGTAATTTTTTTTTTCCTTTTTTTTTTTTTTTTAAAGTAAGTGCCTTATGTATAATAGATGTATAGCAAAGTCCCCATTACGGCAAGTCAGTGGCCATCTTTGAAACACCTCTTTGCACTCTCAGCTTCAGTGATCCAATAACATTTCCAATGACTGGCTCTTTTATTTAGAAGGTGGGACTATCTTTGTATATTTAAAGCCTTTGCTATATATTAGCTGATATTTACAATATGGAATGTTTGCAGAAGTCTGACCTCGTACGTCACACATCTTCTATTGTTTGACTCAGTACAACATAGACATTTAAACCAATCTCAGCAAAACCCTCTTTCTTCTCACAGACAAATCTAGGATGTTGCATGAGTTTCTGACTGGTACCACGTTCATATGTGTAAACCCTCTAAATCGGGGTATAAACCTCTTTCAGCCTTGGCCACTTCTATATAGTCGTTTAGATCCTCTCTTGTTTCTTTAATTTCCTTTAAGACATTGCAAAGGTCTTTATGTGTTTTCCTCATTTCAGCAATGGACTTGAGTAAACTTGACTTGACCTTTTTTGGGTCATCTACTTTTCCCTGTCTCATCTGGTGAATGTCTATGGAGTCTTGCACTATGAAGACGGTGTCAACAATGACTAGGATCCCACTCAACACTCCTGTGACTGCAGCTGTTGCTGCTGCTGCAGCCCGTCCTACTCTAGCGGTTTGACCAGCAATCCTGCCAACATTCGCCAGTAGACCTAGATTCAGGAGTTCTTTGGCACACATTAGTTTTCTTGTCTCTACATTGCGTGACATTTGCACATTGTCAAAAGAGTCGCTGACAAAATCCCTGAATTTTTGGATTGCTCTCAATACCTTTCTCATTGCATTCAGTGAATCGAGAATTGGTCTCACATCTTCAAAGTTCAGCTGAATTCTTTCAATGTTCTCACGGAGTGATTTTTGTTTGACTGCATTGGTAATGCTGGAGGCAGCACCTGTTATACCACCTGCAACTCCAACTCCAACACCAACACCTGTAACTATCAGAGATGCTCCAAAAGTGAAAGGAGCCAAAATGGCACCAACCACTGCAGTGATTCCTCCAGCTGCACCAATCACTGAACCTGACAGAGCGCCTGCTGTGCATTTATGATGGATCTTCTCTAGTGAATCTGTTGTTTCTCCCCACTCTGTAACTAAGGCCTTAAATTTATCATAGTGCTCACTGTAGGTCTCATCAAATATGTTTAAGGACATCATGAACCTTCGATTCAGTGCTTCTGGAAATGTCTTGTTTCTGTTTACAGCATCTTCTAGGAAAGGTTTTACTAGAATGTCATCAGCTGAAGGTCTGGTTGTAGGGTCCAAGCTGAGCATTTCTTTGATCAATGCCTGTAGATCCGGCGAACACGTATTTGAGAATTGAAGAGAGTTTCCTACATTGTGGGAGGCTTGTTGAAAGCGACGTTGATCAATATCTGACTGTGCAGGAAAATAAAGAAGAAAAAAAAAACAATATAAGGAAAATCTGGTTAATCATAAGACCCAAGATCATGAAACATTTTTAAGGTGCTATATACATTTAAAAAAAACTCTGAGTCTGAGTTGAGAACCACTCTTGATCAATTCAAGAGTTGAGAAGCACTGATTTGAAATACATTTATTTCATGCTAAGTCGCTTGAGACTTACTGATATAAAAATAAAGCAATATGCCCCAAGAAGCCATGGTTTACAGTGAATTTATAACAGCGTTGTTAGGCATGAAGTTAAGCGGAGGATTAGCTCAACCAATCAGATTCAAGGACCAGAACTATCCGTTTTATAATTATAATTAAACTTTATTTGGAGTACTACTTGTGCACAATGCACATTTCTTAATATTAAACCTAAAATGTGTTTTAATGACACTACTGATGAGGATTGTATATTATTTGAATAATATTTGTCTTTAAATGCAAGATATTTAAAGTGTACTTGCAATAGTTCCACTTTAGCACGATCAAATATACTTAAGTAGCCTATATCTATCTTCAGTTGGACTTCAGCACTACTTCCGCATAATTAAAGTGCATTAAGTACAAAATTAATTGTTCCATTTAGCAGCCTGTAAGTATACCAGTTTAGTATATTAAAAGTACAATTTCAGGGTATTTTTAATGAGTACAAAAATATGTAAATGTATTTGTAGTACACTTAGCATGAAATAAATGTATTTCAAATACATTTTTAGTATATTTATCTTTCACTATAGGGTTAATGGGGTGTCATTTTGGTGTCTACTGACTGACTTTCATTGTGTGGACAAAAAAAATTCTTTAAAATCTCTTCTTAAGAATCCTGTATATTGTTCCTCAGATGAAGGGAAGTGATACAGATTTTAAGCTCACTTAAGGGTGAGAAAAGTCAACAGAATTTAACAGTAGCACTTTATTTTACAGTCCTGTTCCTCATTGTCACGAATCTGGTCTACGAACTTCCGTCAACCCTCCACCAGAGGTCACTCGCTCACCACATGGACTCTTACACTGCACAGATCATTACACTTACACTGAACTTCAGTTCCCACAATCCATTGCACTCATTACACTCAACTGCAGCCAATCACACGCTTACACCCGAGTCTGATCACACAGCTGATTCCCATTTCACCCCTTACATAAACCATGGACTTCCTCTCTTTCACTGCCGAGTATTGTATGCATTTATCGCTGTGCTAGCTTTAGCTACTCTACAGAGCCCCTGTTAGTTTTCCTAGTCTTGCCTTGCCTGTTTCGGATTGTGTTTTCCCCTGCCCGGACTTTTGCTTACGTTTTGGATTACTTCTCTTGTCAAGCCCCTTTGGATTCTGTTCGCTGTCGTCTGACCCACGCCCATTTTAGATGACTCTTTGCATTGCCTATGATATACCTGTCTGCCATTGTTCGACCCTGCATGTTATGACCACGTCTCTTCTCAATAAAAGCTTGCATATGGATCCGTACATCTCACGTCTCTTCAGTCCCGTAACACTCATGTAAATAATATGAACTTATTATAGTAATTACAATAACCATGCAATAACTAGGTACTAACCCTGAATCTACCCTTAAACCTAACCCTACCCCAAGTAGCTACCTTATATTACTAGTACTTTCTTAGGTGATTACACTGTAAGTGCATGCAACTACACATACTGTAAAATAAAGTGCAACTGAATTTACATTTGTTGGTGAACTGTCACTTGTGCTGCCTCTCAGATCAACTTGATTCACACTAAATGAGTACGCCAAAACACCAGATCATGAGCTGTACGGGTAATGAACAGCATTTCACTCTGAAACAGTCCACATGTACATTACTGAATCACAGCCTTCCTGTGGCATTCAGAAATAAAAATTTTATTGCAATTTAAATTTTATTTTGATGCATCATGCAACCTTACACTTGATCTGTGTGAAGGTAAAACAAACCCAGGCAAGGCTACGCACAAACCTTTGACAAAATCTACATTTTATTAAGTCAAAATCTACTTTTATCAAGCATTAAAATTTGAAGAAAAAAAAATGTAATTCTTGGTTTGTACATTTTAAAGCTAATTAAAGTGAACACATTGGTAATATTTTGTAATGTACATTATTTCATAGAGTGCACTTTGAGAAGGAAAAACTAAAAACTCACCCACACATCCAGCATGCAGAGATCATAGAGTACCCATCCCAGTGAATAAATATCACTACAAAAATAAATAAACAAACAAACAAATAAATAAATAAATGCACAAAGGATAAATTAAACTGCATTGTTTAGACAGCTAAAGTAGTTGGCATTTCATGTAAAGACTTTGCAAGAAATTTCAATATTTCAACTTTCAAAAAGCATACCTTTTGGAAGTCTTATAAACTTCTGGGCTTTGATAGAGCTCTGCACTCATAACTGAGCTTGTAAAAGGATCTGCTCTGAAATAGAAAAAAAATAAATAATGTAAACTCAAATGTAGGGAGTGAAATTATTTCCTTTATGAAATCAACCAAAATGGCATCATGAAGCCAAAACTCAGGAACTCACAGATACCATGTGTAGCAGTACGGTTTACCCGTGACGTATCCTGTAATAGGAGGAGGGGGAGTGGTGGGTAATTACTTTAACTGAATAGCACATAAAAGTGACCGTAGGGGCGCTATGTGTGTGCGTCTGCGAGAGAGAGTGAGGTAACTCACTTCCGGCGAGTTGTGCGACCATTGGGAGGTAGGAGTTGTTGCCAGTGACTTTTTGGTGGACTTTCTTTATCTGGTTTCATGGGTTTATTTTGTCAAAGGGTGGACTGAGGAGCGTTATGGGATGTTGGCAGCAATGGCGGTCTGTATGGAGATGCATCTAAACATAACCGCGACTAGGTTATGTGAATCTTATTAAAGGTACGTTTCATCTGCTGCGAGTGTTTTTAGTGTTTGGCTCGTTAAAATGTGTATTTTTATATTATAGGTGTGAGCCAACGTGTGCAGTATTGCAGTGGGCTGGTGTCTGGCTCAGTGTGCGTGTTTCAACTCAGGGGAAGCTTGATGATTGGCTGTTCCAGTGGGCAAAAATTGTTTTCCCATACTGGGGCTTTGTGCCTCAGCATCGAGATTATCGGCTCGTTTGCCCGGGATCATATGGTGCTGTAGTCAAATCGAGCTGGCGGATCGGTTCGAGTAACCAGTCGTTGGCTTGCGCAAGTGCACTTTTCCTTTATAAACGGAGTACATTGACTGTGTTCAACTTTCACAGGATCAGCTGGACCGTGGTGTGGCATTCTTCTCGCTCCTTGGGTTGTGAGTAACGTGAAACAGAAACCTTGCAGTTACAGTCTATAGCGGTGTATAACAGACGATCAGCCTTTTTGTGTCACCGTCCTTTTTGATTTTTCTTTTGTTTGGTTGATTCTTAAAATATTGTTTTGTTTTCTGTGTTTATTTTGATGTTTATGAAGTGTTTTCTTTTATTATAACCAGTCTGTGGTTATGGCCTGGTTCTAGTCCGTTCAGAGCTGTAGTGTGCTGGACGCAATCCCTCGTCTATTTGGGCAGAACTGAGACGTTGAATACTTTTTCATGTTTTAACTTATATTGTGTATGTGATCTGACCATGGCGTTTTAAATTTAATTAAGTGTTGGAGATATTGATTTCTTTATTTTTTGTTTCTCATCAGAACCGGGTGGCCAATTGCGGAGGGGCAGCCTTCCCTTGTGTGTGGTGGTGGTGGGCTTTTTGCCTGAATGCCGTGTTCACTGGAGGTGTGGTATGCTGTGGTGTGAGTGTGCACTGATTGCTGTTTCCATCCTGTCTAGGTGTGCCACCTGAAATTCTGAGAAGTTGACAGTAGTATAGTTTCATTTAATTTTCTCCTGAGTTTGTCTCCTATTAATAAAGTTGGTATTTTATTGCAAATAAAGTTCATTAATTGTGACTCCACTCGGCCTGATACCTGACTCAACCGTATCGAACCTGTGAGCCTTGCTCTGAGAAATGTGTGTTCCCCGGACACTTAAACAGGGTGGCGTAGTCTGTGTTTGTGTAGCGGCCCCTTGTGGTTGCCTGATTATTTAAGTCACGAAGTGTGCGTAAGGGCTATTAGGTGATAAGGTACTTTAGCCCTTTTGAATAGAGACTGCCATATTTGGCATAATCCCTAACACGTATTTCTGACATCCCTCCCCCTCGTACTCGCCACACATGCAATAAAGCCATAAAACTAATCTGGAGAAGAGATCTCCAGAGAGAGCAAACAGCAGCACTCCCCTTGTTCATTTACGACCCCCTTCTCCCCCTGCCCTGCCCTCCCTGCCTCTGACTCTCCCCCCTCACTCTTCTTCCCCAAAAAGCAAGAATCTATGTTGTTTTTTCCCTTTCATGTTTGGTATCATTTTAAAGGTCTCGGTGTGATGGGTAAATTGGTCTCAATTTCACAGTAGTCACTTGTATTATGAGAAATATTGAAAACTTTTGTAGTATTGTGTTCTGCTGAGGAGGGGGTGTGTCTGCGGGAATGTTTATCCATCTTCATCCAGGTGCGACCCTGGAGCACTAGAACCAAAAACACCAAAAGGTCTTTTATGTTTTTACAACTGATCTTTGTTGTAAAATTGTAAGATTTGGGTATATAAGGGAAGTGACAAAACACTACTTAGGAATTTCTGTAGTCAGAAAACCCCATGCGGTGTGTGAGGGTCTCTGGAGCTCTGCTGCTGTGTGTCTCTATGCTGTCAGGTACGATTCAAAAATGTAATTGTGTTAAACACATTGTGCCCATAGAGCACACTGTATAGTTGTTTGTGCTACTAGTTAGGTTTATTCTCTAAAACATCTGAGTGCTTTGCTATGTATTTTAGACCGTGTGTCTTGTGTTAAATTAGGATAACTGTTACATGTGTGACTATGTTAAATTTGTTTGTCTCCTGCGTAGGTCACTTGGCTATTTCCCATATAGCCACAGTATCTATGTACAGGGGCAGGGTTGCCACGCGGTTACAATGTGATTCACAACTGCATTATCCTTTCTAAATTGGCTTCTAATTGTTTCATTTTATAATTGGCATGATACAACTTTACCTGACTAATAATAAATTGTTATATTTGATTTATTCTGAACTGTCCTAAAATCATTATGACCATTAGACTGTGAGGAGGCTTTTGTTACCGCAAATCTATGTCCAGGATAGATCAAACTGAAGGCTCATGAATGAACGGAGCAGTAGGCACGTCATCGGAGACCTCTGATTTCTGTCTATCACTGGTGCTAGCAAGTTGTACGGGAAGGACTAAATGAACTACACTTTTGTCATAAGCAAGCAGTTGGCGGCAGACAAAACAGGTATTAGCCTATCTAGACCCTCTGACTAGCATCAGACTGGTGAGTTTGTGTCCGTGAGATCTACGCAAAAACCCGCGGCGTGAGACTCTGTGCAACATTAGGTCCCCAGTGAATGGATAAATGAAAATATGGGATGTCCAGAATATTAAAATATCTAAATTAATATACAATCAATATCTGTGATAAGTTTTTAATTAAGAATATTGCCTAAATTTAATGATCACTTGGAACTGGAGTCAGATCAAGCATGCGTTAGACTGAATTTATCTGGATTTAGTTTCAATTTTAGAGGTGCAAGTAAAAGACCGAACATGCATTAAACCTTCGACCAGGACACTGGATTCCACTTTTTGGACCGGCGGGTGGAGCCCAGCCTTACACAAACTAATAAAACTTCAAAAAGATGTTATTAGGGATGAACCGAAACATTAGCTAGAAGAGAAAAGGGTAGTAATACTTGGAAAAATAACTGAATTGAATTCTACTACTTCTTTTACTCGAGTCTATGGGAGCCCACAGAACTGCTTTTGCGAAAGTTATCAAATTTGGCAAGCGGATAGAAGATAGTTTCAACACTAAAGTTTGGAGTCTGTAACTCAAACACTCTAGTGCAGTGGTTTTCAATCTACATATATAATATGTACATGTATGTACACTGCTCAAAAAATTTAAGGAACACTTTGAAAACACATCAGATCTCAATGGGGAAAAGTATGATGCTGGATATCCATACTGATACGGACTGGGTAATGTGGACTGGGTAATGAATAACTTTCGTCATCAGTTAGAAACCTAGGTGTGCTATTTGATAGAAATCTTTCCTTTGACAGCCACATTTCTAGCATTTGTAAAACGGCATTTTTCTATCTCAAAAATATATCTAAATATGCTCTCAATGTCAAATGCAGAAACTTTAATTCATGCGTTCATGACCTCAAGGCTAGATTATTGTAATGCTTTATTCAAGTCGGAATTTTTTTTTCATAAAGTTTATTGGGTGGTTGTTCTGCACGTTTAATAAACAAACTCCAGATGGTTTAACATGCAGCAGCTAGATTTCTTACTAGAACCAGGAAATATGACCATATTAGCCCGGTTCTGTCGACACTGCACTGGCTCCCTATCAAACATCGGATAGATTTTAAAATCTTGTTAATTACTTATAAAGCCCTGAATGGCTTAGATCCTCAGTACTTGAGCGAGCTCTTATCACACTATAGTCCTCCACGTCCACTGCGTTCTCAAAACTCTGGCCGTTTGATAATATCTAGAATATCAAAATCGACTGCAGGTGGCAGATCCTTTTCCTATTTAGCACCCAAACTCTGGAACAATCTACCTAACACTGTTCGGGAGGCAGACACACTCTGTCAGTTTAAATCTAGATTGAAGACCCATCTCTTTAGCCTGGCTTACACATAACAGACGAATACGCTTCTATTATTCAAATCCGTTAAAGGATTGTTGGGCTGCATTAATTAGATCAACCGGAACCCGGGAACACTCCCCATAACACACGGTGTACTCGTTACATCGCAAGTAGAATGGCATCTATGCTAATATTTGTCTGTTTCTTTCTTATTCCAAGGTCACTGCCGTCACCAGATCCAGTCCGTATCCAGATCAGATGGTCACTGCCGTCACCAGATCCAGTCCGTATCCAGATCAGATGGTGGATCAGCACCTAGAGATGACCTCTACAGCCCTGAACGTCAGCGGAGACCAGGACACCCAGATGAGCCCCAGAGACAGATCCCCAGTGAGGACCTCGTCACCTAGACAGCCATCCGGACAAGACCTCGGGAATCAGATGAGTCCTCTGCACAATCTGACATGGCTGCGGTTGGAATTGAACTGCTGGTTTCGTCTGGTCAGAGGAGAACTGACCGCCCGACTGAGCCTGGTTTCTCCCAAGGTTTTTTTCTCCATTCTGTCACAGAGGGAGTTTTGGTTCTACTTCCCTTCATTCCGGACCGCCAGAGCGGTATCCTAAATTGCCTAGTGGAGTCTTTCTCTGGTGCTCGTCTCTTTGCTGAGTGTAAATATCAAAGTCGTCACCCCCATGACCATGACGCTCAAGCGGACAGCCTATAAAGGCACGTCATCACGTCATGCCCGTTCTCTTTCCTATTCTCGTCTTGCGGAAAAAAACAGCTTAAGGTGAAGAGCGATCTTGATTTGTAAGTAACTTTGTACGCTCGTTGGCGAGCGCATTGTTTTTCATGCTTCAGGATATACTGTTAAACGACTGGACCGCAAGCAGTGTTAAGTGCTGCATGTAGCCTTAATTGAGCGATCTTTGTTTATATTTCAGTTATTATTATTAGACACGTTGACAAGCAGCATTGGCGCGGCTGGTCATTCAGTAAATTTGGTTCCAGAGATACTCTACTGATTAAGTTGAAATTATTATTTTAATCATTATTACTTTCCCACGTTTCGTTTGCAATGGCAAGCTGCACGCTGTGTGATTCATCCATGGAATTAGAGGACGGTCATGATCGTTGTATATTTTGTTTGGGACCTGAGCACCTTAAACAGGCCCTTTCAGATCCTTGTCCTAGCTGTAGTTTTTTGCCATTAGCAATACGTGAAAGCCGCCTTGCACAGTGGAATACTCAATCAGATTATTCATTGTTCCCTATAGACACAACCCCTTCAGAACGTGGCGTTAAAAGGGCAGCAGTAGCTGTTGTTCCACCTCCTAAGAAAAAAAAGGTGAAAACTTCCTCTGCGTTGGAGCGCAGGGTGGATCAGCTGACTGAAGGTATGGGCCAGATTCAAGCACTCTTGGCTTCTATGAAAAAGAATGAGGAGCAGCAGTTAGCAGAATCTAATACAATTGATCCTGGTAGGGAGAGAGATTTTGATGTGGTCTCAGTGTCAGCATCTGACTCCTTTTTTGATGAACATCCTGCCAGGACAGAGACAGTTGTAAGCAGAGGTGGGTAGTAACGAGTTACATTTACTTCGTTACATTTACTTGAGTAAATTTTTTGGGTAACTAATACTTTTAGAGTATATTTAAAAATAGGTACTTTTACTCTTACTCAAGTACATTTTTAGTGAAAAAACGGTACTTTTACTTCGTTACTGTGGGCGACGCTCCTCTCGTTACTTTATCTTAATGCGATATAGTTAAAAATCCTTCAATTTATTCCAAACGCACCGTCTACTTTTTTTTCTGGGCAATGAGCGATGCCCGTTCACGAATGATTCATTCTTTTGCGTCAATTCTGTTCGAAGGCTTGATCAGACCAGTTGGCAAACCAAGTGAATCGGTTCGTGAATCAGTTTGAATGATTCGTTCAGTTGCCTGCCGCACGCGCTAAGTTGTCTGAAGCGGTTCTCACTCAGAGTTGTAACATCAAGAGCGCTGAAGACGTGGCTCTGGATCAACAGTCAGTTGAAAGCAAAGGCTATGGTTTGCTAGCTATGAAGATCTTTATTAGACGAACACCGCGTGTGTTGCCGGTTCCACAGGTATAGATTCGATTACAATACACGACACCACTATGACATTACAGTATGTACCTTACACATTAAATACTATGTATAATTTATTCATTAAATAAGCGGTCACAGAGTATGAAATAAACACCCGCCAAACCCACGTTAGTTCCAGGAGGAATGCCTTTGCCTAGACACAATTAATATTGATATTTTCACAATATTTACGCTTGCAGAAATAAAGGCTACATTTGTTTACATTTTGCAGAACAGACGGAAGAAGATCCGTCAATGTGCATTTGTTTCGTGATGTTCAGATGTTCTGTAGCGGTCATGTGAGGAGTTTTCACTCTTCTCCGTGTCAGAGGTTATATACATATATATATATTTATAATACATAATTAATATACTTTAAACTATAATTTAATTTAATTCAGTGATGCAAAACAGAATTTTTATCAGCTGTTACTCCAGTTTTTAGAGTTGTATGATCCTTCAGAAATCATTCAAATATATTGATTTATTACCAGTGTTGTTGAAAAACAGGATATACTGATTAGGTATGTTTTAGCTGGTCGGACCAGCATAAACCAGCAAAGGACCAGCTTAAATCAGCTCAAACCAGCATCCCATGCTTCAAAACATATCTTACCAGCATATGCTGTTTTTTCAACAGGGAACAGATTTGCTGCTTAATATTTTTGGAACCTGTGATTTTGTTCAGGATTCTTTTATTAATAGAATATGTGTGTGTGTGTGTATATATATATATATATATATATATATAGATATATATACAGTATATGTATATATAAATTTAATCTAAATATCTATAGATAAAAATAGACTATATTCAGTATATGATCCAAAGTAACTAGTAACTAACTACTTGAGTAGTTTTTATCCGGTACTTTTTACTCTTACTCAAGTAACTATTCAGACTATTACTTTTACTTTTACTTGAGTAAATATTTCTTCAAGTACTTTTACTTTTACTTGAGTACAGTTTTTGGGTACTCTACCCACCTCTGGTTGTAAGTCCAGTATCAGTGTGTTCAGACAGTGCACTGAGTTCAGGTCATGATGGTGAACCACTGTCAGTAGCAAATTCTTTGCGTGGTAAATTAAAGGTGGCTTTAGCAAAACTCAACCTTGATGCTCCACCTATTGCAACTAGTCAGGCTCCTAACCTGTTTTGCCGCGCTTCTGGTCAGGCTCATGAGTTGGTTGTGCCACAATGTGGTGACTTCATTAAAGGCAAGGCAAGGCAAGTTTATTCATATAGCACATTTCATACACAATGGTAATTCAAAGTGCTTTACATAAAAGGAAGTGAAATAGTCATTAAAAATAATAAGAAATTAAAAATAATAAGAAATTAAAAATAATAAAAATCACAACAATAAAAACAAAGTGATTTAAAAAATGATTTTAAAGAAATTTAAAACATTTAAGAATAGAAAGTGATTATACATAGTGCAATCAGTTCGGACGTAGCACAGTGCTCATTCAACAAATGCACAGCTAAACAGATGAGTTTTGAGTCTGGATTTAAAAGTGGAAAACTTCTGGAAGCTGGTTCCAACTGCGGGCGGCATAATAGCTAAAAGCAGACTCCCCTTGTTTTGTGTGAACCCTTGGTATTTCTAACTGACTCGATCCTAATGATCCTAATGATAATTAAAGAATTATCATTTGGTTTCAAGAGCGCATTGACCATGCGGCCTGACAAGGTAACTTGTATGCTATCTAGTATGGCAGATGCAGGGTCAGTGGGCTTGGATTCAATGCCACCAGTAGAAACTGTAGTGGCGTCACTTGCTGTGCAGGCTGATGAGGCGCTGCTTTCTGAGCCACGCTGCCCACAGCCAGAATATAAACGGACTGACACACTTTTGCGTAAAACATACAGTGCTGTGGCGAATGTTGGATGTATTTCAAATACACTGGCACAGTTGCTGTTGGCACTCAATGCTTCACTACCTTCATTGGACAATTCAGGATGTGCTGAGATACTACAAGCTTCTATCCAAGCAGTAGGAGCAGCTGCGTCAGAATGTGGCAGATCTCTGGGTCTGCTGACACAGTTAAGGAAACAGGTATGGCTGGCCCAGACTCCGTTGCCGGAATCTGGTAAGAACATCTTGCGCCAACTTCCCCTAGTTCCGGGGCAGGTATTTGGTGCACAGGCTCAAGAATTATTAGACGGACGTCTCCTTGCATCTGAAATGTGTTCGAAGCATTTAAGGAAACAAACTACCTTCATGCGGCCTGCACAGTATGTTCAGTATTCTCAGAGGTCATTATCCTCATCAACAACGTGGTGCTGGCTTCGTGCAGAACAGAATGCAGGAGGTGTTGGCACCACCACGTCAGCCCAGAGCAGTCTCATGATATAATGTTTCGTCCAGACGCAATTTTGTATCCAGAGCACAGCCAACTACCATCTCTGGGGCTTTTCAGCGGCGTACCTGAGGGTACACAGTCGGCGTGTTTCCTTCCTCAACACTTGGAGTGTTGGAAGGCAATAACAGCAGATACATGGCTGTTAAACACCCTATCAACGGGATACAAGTTGCAGTTTCACCGTCGACCACCTCCAAATACCGGGGTTCGCCCTACAATGATACGGAATCCAAAGCATCTGATCACATTGGCAGCAGAAATAGAGTCATATTACAAAAACAGGCCATAGAAGTGATACATGGCCCAGACTAGTTAAACAGATTTTTCTCCAGGTAATTCCAAAAAAGGATGGGGGAATCAGACCTATTTTAGACTTAAGGGACCTCAATGTCTTTCTAAAGCGTCTACATTTTCACATGCTACGAATAGCAGATGTTATACGTGCAGTGAACAGAAAGGATTGGTTCGTTACGATAGACCTAAGGGATGCCTACTACCACATTCCAATTGCGGCACATCACAGGAGGTTCCTTCGTTTTCATATCAATGGAGTGACATACCAATTCAGAGTTCTTCCTTTTGGGTTAGCCCTGGCACCCAGAACTTTTACCAAATGTGTGCGAGTTGCACTAGAACCCTTACAGCGCCAAGGCATGCGTATTCTTCCTTACCTCGATGATTGGCTACTGTGCGGCCAGTCTCAACACCAAGTGCAAGAGCAGACAAGGTCATTGATACTGCACATAGAGGCACTAGGTCTGAAAATAAACTACAAGAAGAGCTGTCTAATTCCTACTCTGACAGTTCGGTTCATTGGCATGAGGTTTGACTCGTGCACCATGCAAGCCACTTTGACAGAAGCCAGATCTCAGGCAATTGCAAAGACAGTTGCAAAATTTCAAATAGGCAGGCGCCTACCATATGCAGACTTTCTCCATCTAGCTGGAATGTTGGTGGCAGCAACACCAGTGGTGCGGCTGGGAATGCTGCAACTCAGACCTTTTCAATGCTGGCTGAATTCGCAACGCCTATCAGCCATGACCCAAAAACATGTTTTGGTAACAGTGACTCTAGCATGTGTTCACGCTCTGAAACACTGCTCCCGCAAAGATCATCTGCTCAGGGGTGTTCCCTTGGGAGTCCTTCCTGTAAGGAGAGAAGTTGTAACAACCGATGCATCTCTACAAGGCTGGGGAGCTGTGTGGAAACACCAGAAAGTGAGGGGTATGTGGCACAGCACGCTACAGCACATCAACATTTTCGAGATGAAGGCAGTATGGCTAGTGCTGCAACATTTTCAACATCAGTTAAAGGACAAACATGTTCTAATAAGGACAGACAATACCACTGTGGTGTTTTATATCAACCACCAAGGGGGGACAAGGTCTCGGAGCCTGTTAAAATTGGCACAAAAGCTTTGGAAATGGGGGGATGTCCATCTCCTCTCCCTGAGAGCCATGTATCTTCCTGGTCGTTACAATCAAATAGCAGATTCTCTATCTCGGGCCAATCCCACACCCTGGGACTGGCAGATTCACAAGGAAGTGATTCAGTCAATTTGGGTCACCTATGGCAGGTCAGAGGTGGACTTATTTGCGGACAGGCAGACAACTCACTGTCCGATGTGGTTTTCAGTCAAGGACGAGCCAGAGGCTTTGGGCCAGGATGCATTGGCACACAGCTGGCCAAAATTCCACTTGTATGCATTGCGACGGATCCAAGAGACGATGCAACCCGTTCTGCTAGTAGCCCCATTCTGGCCGAACAGGCCATGGTTCCACCTGCTGCTGCTTCTACTGAGGGGCAAACCATGCCCCCTGCCAATAAGACCAGATTTGTTATCTCAGGCAAACGGGATGTGGTGGCATCAAAGGCCCCACACCCTGAAGTTATGGGTGTGGCCCCTAGGGGCAACCCAGTCATATTGGAATGCTCACAAGCAGTCGAGCACACACTACTGAATGCACGGGCACCTTCTACACGTCGTGTGTATGCAGACAAATGGAGAGCTTTTTCTCAGTGGTGTGAAAAAAAGGAAATCGTCCCTCAGGATTGCACTTTAAGTAACCTCTTGGATTTTCTGCAGAGCCTCTTGGAGAATAGTTTGTCTTGCTCCACAATTAAAGTGTATGTGGCAGCATTGTCTGCATACAAAGGACCGGTGGAAGGTATGTCCTTAGGTAGGCATAATTTAATTAAAACGTTTCTTAAAGGTGTTAGTCGACTGCGACCCAGGCGCAAAGTAATGATTCCACAATGGGATCTGAATTTGGTTTTGAGCAGCCTCTCCTGCGCACCATTTGAGCCATTAATGAATGCAGCTATTAAGTGGCTTTCCCTCAAGTCAGCTTTTTTGTTGGCCATAGCTACGGCACGACGTATTAGTGAGTTGCATGCACTGTCAGTCAGCACACAGTGTTTGCGATGGGGACCTGAGTGTAAACAGGTTACGCTGTGGCCAAACCCAGCATTCCTTCTAAAGGTATTGTCACCACAATACATGAACAAGCCAATAATTATATCTGCTTTTACAGACGACCCCAGATCAGTCCTGTGTCCAGTCAGGGCTCTTCAGCAGTATGTGGAAGTGACTGCAGCCTGGAGGGCCACTGATCAGTTGTTTGTGTGTTATGGTGATCACCGAAAGGGTACAGCTGTGTCTAAGGAAAGGCTATCTCACTGGGTGACAGAGGTAATTGGACATGCTTATTCTAATGCAGGTCATGAAGTTCCAGCCTCTGTGAGATGCCATTCGGTGCGTGCAGTTGCCACCTCCTAGGCAGCTCTATGTGGTGTGCAGCTATCTGACATCTGTGATGCAGCAACATGGAAGACCCCATCTACTTTTGCCAGATTTTACAGGCTTATTGTGGCTGCAATGCCTCCAGTGTGTTCTGTGATGCTTACAAAGGATTCTTAACTTGAATAAAGAAATTCAGCATTGACAAAGCGTCTGTTGCATATATTACGCTGATACATTGGGGTATAAATTGCAGACAATTGTTATTGTTGCCATGTTGTTGAAAATTGTACTTGATAAGTGGGGAAACCCTCTTGACTGCTTTGGTATGCGGCCTCCACTAGGCAATTTAGGATACCGCTCTGGTGGTCCGGAATGAAGGGAAGTAGAATGGGAGGTTACGTAGGTAACCGTGGTTCTACGACCAAGTGGAGGACCGCCAGACTTCTGGTCACTCGGGTAGACGAGAATGGCCAGAGAACGGGCATGACGTGCCTTTATAGGCTGTCTGCTTGAGCGTCATGGTCACGGGGGTGACGACTTTGATATATACACTCGGCAAAGAGACGAGCACCAGAGAAAGACTCCACTAGGCAATTTAGGATACCGCTCTGGCGGTCCTCCACTTGGTCGTAGAACCACGGTTACCTACGTAACCTCCCGTTCCTTGCCGCTCTCGCCTCTGGCTTACTCAGTTGGGGACACTTAATTTCTAGCAATTATCGTCGATTTGGTTGCACGGATACTATTTAAACTGAACTGAGCTAGACAATGACATCTCTGAATTCAATAATGAAATGCCTTTAACTGAAAATTGAGAAAATTGAGTGTTTAATCTTATCATTATACATTACTGACACTCTATCCTCCAATTTGATACTGTTAAAGGGATAGTTCACCCAAAAATGACAATTCTGTCATCATTTGCTCACCCTCAAGTAGTTCCAAACCTGTATGAATTTCTCTATTCTGCTGAACACAAAGGAAGATATTTTGAATAAAGTTTGTAACCAGGCTGTTTTGGGGCACCATTGACTTCCATAGTAGGAAAAAAAATACTCTGGAAGTCAAAGGTGCCCCAGAACTGCTCTGTTTCCCACATTCTTCAGAATATCTTCCTTTGTGTTCAGCAAAACAAAGACATTCATACAGGTTTGGAACTACTTGAGGGTGAGCAAATGATGACAGAATGTTCATTTTTGGGTGAACTATCCCTTTAAGTGCTTTAACACAATCTGTATTGTTAAAAGCGCTATATAAATAAAGGTGACTAGTATGCATTTCGAAACTGATGAAACTGTAGATTAAATCTACAGAAGGTCAAACATCATTGCAGCACTCAACCAATCTGGGCTTTATGGCTTTGTGGCAAGACTCAATCCTTTCCTCAGTGAAGACACATGAAAACACACTTGGAATCTGCAAAAAAAAAAAAGAACCTAAAGGACCCTCAGACTGTGACAAGATTCTCTGGTCTGATGAACCACAATTCTAAGCATCATGTTTCAGCTTCCCTTTAAAACACCGGAATCACCGCCAACACCGTCTATTGCAGCAAGCCTCGCGTGAACTCGGCATTAACCTTTTCCCACTGAAACACAAACACACACAAAACTACACCTTGTGTTTATGAGAAAGAAACAGACATGGCTATTTTGTAATATTTAAACAGTAAAGTATACACAAGTATGGTAAACACAAGATGAATTTGTCTTTGAAAAAAAAAAAAGACTCTTTATTCTACAAGAGAAACTTGGTACTTAAATGTTATGTAGTTTCAAAGAAAATGAGATTAATGCAATGTCCATAGTTTCAGGGGTTCAGGGGTGTTTTTGCTGGCTTCACATGTGCTATCGGAATTATCGTAAATATGAGTTTCCTAATCGGAAATTGGACGTGAACGGCCTCTTAAGTTGTATTTACTACTGGGAAATTCTGAAATAATTTTGATACCTGAGTTTCCGAGTTGGGGCGGGTCATAAACTTTAAACATGGTGGAGGGAACAACCATTGCTGCTGTCAATGCTGTTCTCACAACAACTACATCGCTAAAGTAGTGTATTTATAGGCTAAATATGAACGATCATGCATATTATATGTTTTATAAGCAGTGAAATAAGCATGTATTTGACTGAAATTCCAGAATTCTCAGCAAACTGCATGTATAGCGCGGTGAACTTTTATATGATTGTCAACCAATGGGATGCTACATTTTATTCTGTCCAACATTAAAGCACTTGAATATGACAAGCTCATAATCAAGACTTCATAAGTGGGAAATAGAACATTTCCGATAGCACGTGAAGGCAGCATTATTCCACTTCATGTAGAGTTTAGCACCAACACACCTGACTATGGCTGCATCCGAAACCGCCAACTTCTCCACTATATAGTAGGCGAAAAGCAGTAGGCGAGCGAATAAGTATGTCCGAAACCTCAGTATTCATATTAGAGTAGGCGAGAATTACCTGGGTGACGTAGTAATTCTCGCGAGATTCGGACGTGCGTCTACTTAAAGTGCGTCCGAATATGCATACTTACCTACTATATAGTAGGGGGAAAGCAGTAGGCGAGCAAAGAAGTATGTCCGAAACCTCAGTATTCATAAAAGAGTAGTCGAGAAGTTCCCGGATGTCCTACTACTTTAGCCCAGATTCTTGAGTGCTCATCCGATGGATACTTTTCAATCCCAGAAGCCCACGGGAGATCAATACGTCATCATCGAACGTGATGGAGAACAGCGACGAGGCTTAATTCATTACTTGTCTGAAAATTGAGATGTATTCACTTTGGCTGCATTTGTCTAGTGTGTAGTCATGCATAGCTATGGCATATGAAAAAGCAAATTACATTTTGCTTGTTTTACTAAAATAATAAATTGGTCTTTCAGTAAAATAATTATTGGTCAGCATTTATCATTATTATTGTTCATAAGTGTTGGGCTACCACTGCTTTCTGAGGTAATCTTAATTTCTAAGTAGTAATACTCACATTTTTCGATTGTAAAATCAACAGTCTTCTCCAGAGATGAGATATAGATGCTATGAGGTGTTTGTGCGCCTGTCGCTCTTATTTTCCTTTTATTATTATTACTGAAGAACATACAAGCTCAGGGAAATATGGTAGTATCTTTAACAATGAACAATCATAATGACCAAAAAAAAAAAAAAAACATAACTATAATGGGTTTGCGTACATCATAGTATAATATTATACACAGGGAAAAAAAGATTGAATATCTTTGAATAATCATAAAATTCATATAATCATATAATGCATTAAAATTGCAATTGTTTTTGTTATTTATAAGCCTCAGGGATGAAACGAGAGAGATATTCAACCAGAAAAAGAGGACAACAAGGAGATTTAAGCCAGTTTTACGTGTGGGTGAACAATTTTGCACATGAAATTAAGAAATTAATATATTCAAGAGATAACGATTTATAATTTATTTTTAATAAAAATATATTTAAGGATTAAACTGTGGGTTAGTCTATATTAGTAGTTAAAAATATAAAAACTTAAATTAACCCCAAATTTATTGGTTATAGCCTACTACAATCATAAGGACAGCTGTTTCTTCAACAAGACCAAAAATGAGCAAATTTCATCAACATCAAAATTTACAGATAGATGAATTAAGCCCGTAGCTCATATCTTTTAAGTTTGTGTTTGCGTTTGTTATAACGTCATAAAATCACATGATAACGTAAACATGGCGGACCGCATTCATACTCAACGAGATTTGGCTGTCAAATTTACCATCCCTCCCATAGACGCTGCATTAGAAACACTCTTGCATTAGCGTAAACTAGTTTTTTTGTAATTTGATGCAAGGTAATACAATACAAAGAATAGTGTTATAAATGTACATACATTTAAAAAAAAATACAAATATGAAAAACTTTCGAGGATTTATGATGCTGATGACCGTTAAACGCGTCATCACAGTCTTGTGAAAAGGGTCCAGTGTTTGCCGATCAAAGACCCACGCTTGCCCTAGGATTACTCTTTGTCATGCCTGTGTTGTACCTCTTTGCTGATGTTTTGACCCTGCCTGTGTTTTTGACCATGTCTTGGAATAAAGCTTGCAAATGGATCTGCACGTTTCACGTCTCATTCGCCCTGTTACGGACTTGTTATAATGACATCAGACATCTGAAAGTAATGTTATTTTTTTAAAGGTTGTAATTCTTTTGTCCTTTTTGTCCCACTTTTTTTTCTTAGTCCTTGATTGTGTTAAACTGTCAAATAAAATGTATTGATTCATCTGCTGAAAACAGTGTCATTTGTGTTTGAAAATGTTTGGTAAAAAATGAAAATGTTACAGTCTTTAACTATAAAAATAGTACATCAGATGGCAGCAGTATATTATGTTTCATTTATATTTTAAATGACATCTCTTCAAAATGTTGATTCTATGACATTTTCATTGATTATTGTTGTCGAAATCTCACCATTATTTCAACATTAAGGGGAAAGGGAAGTGGTCTGTGGCCAAGTATGGTGACCAATACTCATAATTTGTGCTCTGCATTTAACCCAGCCAAGTGCGCACACACACAGTAGTGAACACACACCCAGAGCAGTGGGCAGCTAATGCTGCGGCGCCCGGGGAGCAGTTGTGGGTTCGGTGCTTCGCTCAAGGGTCTCACCTCAGTCGTGGTATTGAGGGTGGAGAGAGTGCTGGTTATTCACTCCCCCCACCTACAATCCCTGCCGGACCTGAGACTCAAACCCATGACCTTTGGGTTACAAGTCCGACTCTATCCTTTAGGCCACAACTGCCCATAAATTATTTTTATAATATACCATTAATTTATGGTGCAAAGAGATATTGAACCAACATTACTTTGTAACATTAATGCAATGCATTTAGCATTGACACATCAACATCGACTTAACATTGTTTCAGTGGTTGCTTGCTATCTTGGTATATAGCTAATTATCACATACATACTTTATGAAATCTAATAATTAGAATTGGTTTAATTATTACAAATAAAATTGTTTTGTTACCTTATCTGCACTTTTGAGGATCCAAAATCTCCGAGATTGATGTAGCCATCTTCAGTCAGAAAAATATTCTACAATGACAACAGAAATCTCATCAATTATACACATTTGATTTGGTGACAAACGTTTTAATGAGCTTTATCAGTGTCTACCTGAGGTCTGATATCTCTGTGAAGAATATTCCTCCTGTCATCATGAATATACTGCAGTGCCATACAAATCTGAACAAACCAGTCAAGAATCTGCACACAGAGAAAGAAAGCATCAATTTATACTCCTAAAAAGATGCATCTTCTCGCAAGGTTGGCTTGTGAGAGACTTGTATTTTTCTGCTGTACAAGATAGTCTATATTTTATTAAAAGGTGTGTACTGAATTTGGTCCTTAAAAAATGTTTGGTTACACTTTATATTAGGTGGCCTTAACTACTATGTACTTACATCAAAAAATAAGTACAATGTACTTATTGTGTTCATATTGTATTGCAAAACTTTTGGGTGGGATATGGGTAAGGATAGGGAAAGGTTTGATGGTATGGGTAGGTTTAAGTGTGGGTTAAGGTGTAAGGGATGGGTTGACAGTGTAATTATAAATGTAATTACAGAAATTAGTTACAGATGTAAGTACGTATAGGTATTTTTAAAAATATAAGTACAATGTAAAAACATGCATGTACACAATAAGTGCATTGTACCAAATGATTAATTTAAATGTAAGTACATAGTAGTTAAGGCCACCTAATATAAAGTGGGACCAAAATTTTTTTTTATTAATTATATAATTAGTACATAAGCCACGTTTTAACAGGCTACTGCCATCTAGTAGTAGCAGGTTAAAAAAGGTTAAAAAAACAAAAAAAACGGCAAAAAGAAATTCTCAGAATCCAAATGAATCAAATAGTGTTGACTCAGAAACTAGGGAAAAAAAACAAAAAAAACAAAGAGTGGTCACCCCCCAGATAGCAAGAAGCTGACTTGAGCTGTTACATTTGGCCTATATGGCATGGCTGAGCACATATAGGCCAAACTTTCACCATATGTGGTTTGCCATGGCTTTAGAATTGGAGGGAATTTTCTTTTGGATGACAATTTGTATTGAGGTATATGGTCCAGATGACAGCACACAACTGATAGCCGTATGTAGCTTGGCTGTGGCACACCATGGAATATGTTAAAGGAACACTCCACTTTTTTTGGAAACAGGCTCATTTTACAACTCCCCTAGAGTTAAACAGTTGAGTTTTACTGTTTTTGAATCTATTCAGCTGATCTCCGGGTCTGGCGGTAGCACTTTTAGCTTAGCATAGATCATTGAATCTGATTAGACCATTAGCATTTGGTCATCAAAAATGACCAAAGAGTTTAGATCATTTTCCTAAAGCTTGACTCTTCTGTAGTTACATCGTGTACTAAGACCGACGGAAAATGAAAAGTTGCGATTTTCTTGGAACTGTATTCTCATTACAGTGTAATAATCAAGTAACTTTGCTGCCGTACCATGGGTGCAGCAGGTGCAGTGATATTACGCAGCGCCTGAAAGTAGTCCCCAGCTAGGTAACTAGTTATGATATAGCTGGAGACTACTTTTCAGACTACTTTGGTCATTTTTGAGTGAGATCCTAATGGTCTAATCAGATTCAATGATCTATGCTAAGCTAAGCTAAAAGTGCTACCGCCAGACCCGGAGATCGGCTGAATGGATTCAAAAACAGTAAAACTCAACTGTTTAACTTTAGGGGAGTTGTAAAATGAGCCTATTTCCAAAAAAAAAAGTGGAGTGTTCCTTTAACTTATGGTTAACATTTGGCTTTTATTTGGAAAAACACATAAACTGCTAGTAATGTGTGGCAGGTTAGTTGAAGTCCTCATCTCAGCCCATTCAACAATGCTATTGGTTGCTTTGTGTCTTCCCTCATTCCTATTGGTGGATCTCTGAAATTTTAAAAATATATCCACTATTTACTGCTCTGCTTCCTCTTTACAACCACCGTTAAAGAAGAAGATGATGATGAAGAAGCTCCCTAGAAACTGTAGAGCATGCACTGCTGTATTGTGCTGAGTATGAAAAAGAAAGGGCATGCCTGATGAAAGAATTAAGAGAAATGGAAACTGGTAATTTTTCACTTAAAACTCTGATACATAATGGAGGAAATCACAACAGAATATATGATGCATTTATAAGGTATTTAAAGAAAGTAGAGCTGTTTAATAGGATTTATTAAAGGATTTTTTTTTTCTTCTTTATGTATAAATAGATTCCTCCTGAAATCAAGGGTCCACACTTCAGCCCAGTAGGTGGTGGGAATGCACCTATCATTTGTTTGTCAACCACTATAAAAAGTCAATAGAAGAAGAAAAAGAAGAAGAAGCTCCCTATGGGAGAGTTGCATATCTCCGCCATCATGGATTTTTGGTCTAGCTTCTGGGTTTTGCTTAACGCCAGTGCAGAGAGCTGGGAGAAATACAAATATTATCTTCTATATATGAAGAGTTTATTTGCAAAAACAGATAACTCCGTTTTGTTTACAGTATTTATAATACCACGTAAAATGCATCTATGGTCTACATTACTATTTTTACTATACTATAACTGTTAATTGGGCCAGTGGCATTTGAAATTTACGTATGTTTGGGTCCGGTGAATGAATGAAATACACTAATATGTAGCTACTGTTCACACAATGAAAGTTGACGTGAACTCATGGTGTGTTAACATACATACACAATGTATTTTCCCTTTCCAGTTATGCAGATGTACAAATTACTTATTTATTGCAACTTTTGTGTTACATTGACTTTTTTGAACTGAAATACATTTGCCTTGTGAGACACAGGCTGCAAGTGATCCACATAAATATCCGTTTCTAAATTCTGCACATACAGTATATCAGTTTGTTCCATCAACATTTTCACAACATATTTTAATATTTTACATTTACATATAGCTATCTTTGCATCAAAAATATGAAAAAATGGGCTGCAAAAAGATGCAATTAATGACTAATTTTATTTGTTTAATAAATGCAAGCAACTTGTAAAATATACAGTACATGGCCGTTCTGTGTTTTCATCCCCCAGTGTGACCCAGTTTTTCCTGGTGTTCTCCCAAGTGTGCCAGTGTGTCTCAGACATTCCACAGACATCCAGCCCTGCCAGCTCACCAGGACCACCTGAAAACCCAGCAGAGCACGGTGATGGACATCCTTCAGGCCAAAGCAGCCAACAGCCTGCAATGGCAGAGAAAGGAACAGCGAGACTGTGACACAAGTGGACACCTGACCCCTAGCCTGAACCACCAGGAGCTGACCAGCATCATCTCCCCCTTGGTCCAGGATCTCCTGGACCTCAGACAGGAGGTAAATGAACTGAAGCTGCAAGTCACAGAGTCCTACAGGGAACTGACACCCGCTCAGCGATAGAAGGCACAGAACGGATGTAAAGAACCTCACAGAATGGCGCAACAGAAGGAAATCACCAGTCTTCAAGAGACTCTAACAGCTGCTGGACACCAAGCGCAGTGTGAAAAAGCCACCAGACAGGACCTGGAAAGAGAATTGTTTCACACAAAGACACTGTTAAAAACAACGTATGTGGAACTTAATGAGAGGAACACCAGAACTAAGGCCTTAGAAGGCCATCTACATACAGCCAGAGCTGAAGTCCAAACTCTGACTCAGCAATTCTGCAGCACTAATGAGGAGCTTGACATGGTTCAGAGAGAACTGAAACAGTCCTACCGGCTGTGCATGGATTCAAATAAAAGGCACCCTGCTGCACGTCACACAGCCAGCAGTGCAAATCCCCTCACTCCTGTACACAGATACGAAGGGGGGAGCCAAAGTCTTCTGCCTGACATTTCACAGGTCAGCTTCCTGAAAACCTCTGCAGCTGCAGAAGGAAAGGGATTTATTCAGGCGAGCCCTGAAACAGCACATGGAGTGACACCCAAAGACCTCAACCGAATGGCCAGAAACATCCCTGCATTCACGCCAGAACTGGCAGGAGAATATGATGTTTACGCTTACTTAAGAGAGATTGACTTTTTCCTGCAGTCGTGGACCAGTGTGAACCACCAAGATAGACTCTATCTACTCTGGATCACCTGTAGCCCAGAAGTGCGACGTTTCCTGGCTCGACAGCCAGGACACATCCAATCGGACTACCAGCAGCTTAAACAAGCTATCATCAGTGGTGGAATGTAACGAAGTATTTGTACTTCGTTACTGTACTTAAGTACATTTTTATGTATCTATACTTTACTTAAGTAAAAAAAATAATGCATACTTTTACTTTTACTCAAGTAGATTTTTCAGCAATTATCTGTACTTTGTACTCCACTACATTATTAAAATGCGTGTCGTTACATCCTTCCGAATCTCTTGCATACACATTTTTTGGTCGACTGACGTTTTGGCGTTGCTGGCCAATGCACGTTGAAACAGATCGGAGATCTGATTGGTCAAAGAACTCACGCGCTCAGCGCGCGTTTTGAAACAACACAAGCGGAAGTGTGTACATCGAAGGACACGGTGGACACCAATATCAAACATGGACGAAGAGCCAACAACGTCGACGGAGCTTGAGCCTGTGCCCTGCAGCTCTGATTCTGAGAGACATCCCTGGCCTTATTTAAGCAAGTTATTTGAATTTAAAGGTTCAAAGAATGACTCCTGGCGTTTTCAATGTGTCAAGTGCCTACCTCAACGCAAAGAACTGTTGGCGTTTAAAACTCCCTTCAAATTTGAAGAAACATATAGAGGTAAGACATGCAATGCTAGTTATTAATATTTAAGTTACAAACTTGCTATGAAATTGTGCTATGACTGTTATAGAAAAACGGATGTCAACATAACATAACATAGCCAGTTAGTGGTAACGTTAGCACTAACAGGGCAACTTCATTAGCTGGTTATTAGCACAGCAGGGACGATAGCAGCTAGCTTGCTAGTACGTTACATTTTTGGATAT
Organism: Onychostoma macrolepis; assembly: GCF_012432095.1. NCBI lineage: Eukaryota > Metazoa > Chordata > Actinopteri > Cypriniformes > Cyprinidae > Onychostoma > Onychostoma macrolepis. The sequence continues at coordinate 2,143,425 of NC_081157.1, forward strand.
GAGCAAACTACTGCTATATATCTGTACATTCGTAGTTGGCTAAAATAGCTGTTTGTTTTGACTCGATGAAAAAAGTTTCAAACTTTTTATACATATGGACATATGTTCTAGCTTCTTTACCATTCAACATTGGGTATTTAGTTGACATTCACAAGTAAGCATGCAGGCAAAACTATATCTTGGTTTGATTCGATTGTGAACAATTTTGCACTATGACAGTTATTTTTCGTCAATATCATGACATTTTTTAGAATTTGCAAACATATGTTGGTTTCGCGTTTCAGTGCCCCATATGTTAGCAAATTCTAAAAAAATTGCGTATGCACTGTGGTTTTGTATTAACGTAAATCTAAAATCCTGTAACTTTAGGGTCCAAACATGGCAAATACAGTAGCTTTTTGCTTATGTGGTACTTACTTACATGTTGCCAGTCATAACAAAGTAATATGCTAGTAAAATGTAAGGTTAGTGTTTGCACTTGCACTTAACTAGTAGTGGTTTAGATTAATTCTTGAACCCTTAAAAAAATTTGTATTTATAAAAAAAAATATTTTAAAAAATACATTATGTTGTGAGATTTATTTTGGTTGTAGATTGACTATATTACTAAATACTAATACTACTAATGCTAAATGTGTATTAATTCTGTTGTCACTATCTTTTATAGAGAAAGCACAGACCACTTCTGAAGGAGTACTTGGCAGCAACTTCTTCTAAAAAGAAGGGGACATTGTTTGCTGATGGAGGTTCTTCAATAAAGCAGCGAAAACTTGAGGACATCAAAGCATCTCAGAAGACCATAGACCTTGCCGTGGTTAACTTTATTGTCCAGGGTTTGCACCCTTTTGGAGTAGTAGAACAGACTGGGTTTGTTGATTTAATACATTGTACTCAACCTGATTACACAGTCATGTCACGTACAACATTGAGAGAGAGAATTGATAAGTGCACAAAGCAAATGAAAGAAAAATTGAAGAATGCAGTGCAGACTGTTAAGTATATCGCCACGACTACAGACTGTTGGACCGCTCATAGGCAAAGTTTTATTGGGGCTACTGCCCACTGGATAGAGCCAGATACCCTAGAAAGAAAGTCTGTGGCTCTGGCTTGTAAAAGGCTGAAAGGGACACATTCTTATGATGTGTTAGCCAGTGCGCTTAATGATATTCATAGTGAGTATAACATCCGTGAAAAAATTGTTAGGACCACAACAGATAATGCCTCAAACTTTATTAAGGCCTTCCGAGTTTATGCATGTGAAGATGAAGGAAGTTCAACTAAAGATGAGAGTAAAGGTGTGAATGACAGTGAAGAGGAGGATGCAGAAGATGAGTGTTCTGAATATCAGCTTCCAAAGCATCACCGTTGTGCCTGTCATATTCTGAATTTGATCTCAACCGTAGATGCTAGAAAAGCTGAATCAAATGCTATGTACAAGAAGATATCTCGTGCAGCATTTGCCAAGTGCTCAGCTCTTTGGAATAAGAGTTCCCGGTCATCTACAGCTGCAGAGGTTATTGAGAGGAGTGCAAGCTGCAATTGATCCGTCCAGTTGAGACCAGGTGGAACTCTCTCTTCCTTGCAGTTGAGCGAATACTGAGGATAATTAGGGAAAGTGGAGAAGGAGCAGTCAGAGCAGTGACCATTGCACTTAACGTCCCAATGTAAGTTTGTCATGGAGCAGATACGTAGTTGTGATGTGGTAGGCTATTGATTGTGTGAAATAATGTTGTTTACTAATGATTTACTCCATTTAATTGAACTGAAATAGTGTAGCCTATGCTTATCATGCTGACATTATGCATGTTCTCACATGGTGTTTTACAGGTTCAGCCCTGCAGAACTTGCTTTCTTGTCTGACTATGCATCAACCATGAGCCCAGTCTCTAAGGCACTCAACATATTGCAGGGAGAGGTGGATGTCCACATGGGATGGCTGGTACCCACTATAACGCTCCTAACTGTGAAGCTGGACCGCCTCCAAACTTCATCCAAGTTCTGCCAGCCACTGATCTCTGCTCTTCAGGAAGGAATACAGCAGCGGTTTGGAAAAATGATGAATGACCCAGAACTCATATCTGCTGCAATTTTACTTCCTAAGTTCCACATCATGGACAAGCAATAAAAACTTGCTAAAGTTGGGTAAGTCATTTAAATAATTTCTTTGTCAAGCATTCATTTGTTAATAGAATAATGGGTAGTGGTTCATTTTAACCAATATATGTTTTTTAAAAGGCTAGACAGAAATACACTTCATTCATGTTTGGATTTTTTTTGTGTGTGTGTGCAGGCATGGACTACATCAAGACACACATGGAGGAAGAGTCAGCCTTATCATCACCTGGTAGCCATTCTGGATCTGAGGAGGAAGACTTTTTTGGCCTTATGAAGGGAAATGTCCACGAAACCACAAAACAGTTGGATGCCTATCTGGCCAACACTTCTACCTCAATGGACATACTCAAGTCAGTGCCCGCAGTTTTTAATTTGTCCCTGAAGCTCAACACACCACTGCCCGCATCAGCAGCATGCGAACGAATGTTTAGCACAGCAGGGCACATTTTTTCTGCAAAAAGAGGCAGGCTAGGATCAAAAAACTTTGAGAACCAAATTTTGTTGAAATTGAACAAAAACTATTGGTAATGCTATGCGGAACCAAATACAGTATTAGGGCTCTAATACTCTCATGTTCTATAGGGGCATTTTGCCCTTTTGACCTTTGATTGCCTGGCCAAAATTTTTATTTGAAGGTCCTTTGTTTTTAAGTGTCTTATCTTAGCATCTGCCTTTATATTGACTTCATTGTGTTTTTTTTTTGTCCTGTTAATGTTATATTAGGTTGATCAGAGTTCTAAATAGCAATATTGCTTGCATGTTTTAAGAGAAGCACTCACCCTTGTCAAATTTTGTTTGGTGCTTATTTTTTTCTCATTCTAATGTGTTATACATTATTAGCCTAATGCTTTTGGATTTTCTGTCATCAATGGAGTATAAGCCTCAAATCCAGTTTTAGCAAAAATTTCCCCATGCAGGCCAAGGTAAAGGACTAAAGCAACTGCTGTTGAGCAGAATAAACTGGTCATACAAATTTGATTAAAGTATTCAGAATAACACTCACCTGTGTACTTTTGAGTTGTTTTTTTTACTGCAGTATAGTAAAAATAAAATAATTTGTATGTCATAATTGGCTTAGCTTAATTAATATTTAATGAGTAATAAGTAAATAACCAGATTTTTACAGTGTGTCAGTATTGCAGAGAGCTTGCACAACAACCCTTTCCAGTACACAATATAAATTGTTTGTGACTATTACAATTGAACAGCCCAGACATCGAGATAACTGATTGTACTTTTACTTAAAAAAATACTTTAAAGTAAATTTAAAAGTATGTACTTATGACTTTTACTTAAGTAAGATGTTGATGTAGTAATTATACTTTTACTTAAGTATATATTTTGCAGGGTAGTTGTACTTTTACTTAAGTACTAAACTTAAGTACTTCCTCCACCACTGGCTATCATAAAGGAATTCTCAGACCCAGAATTTGAACACGGACTGATCGCTGCCTTAGCCATCGAACAGGGTCATCATGAAACTCCCCAGGCTTACTACCACAGACTGCGACGAGCTTACTTCGGAGCCCGCAGTGAACCTGGGATGGAGGAAGACACTAGCTTTAAGAGACTTTTCCTCCGAAACCTCCACCCCATTGTAAGTCACCATATAGGCATTATGGCCTGCCCCACAATGCCAGTTCAACAACTGTGTGACCTGACACAGAAGGCCTTTAACAAGCACAAGGCCTCTACCGAAGGTGTTCGTAAGACCCCACTGATTCTGAACTGCACAACCCAGAATCCAAAGCAGGCGCCAGAAGGCACCCAGCATTGCCACAATGCAAGGTCCTTCTACAGAAAGCCGCTAGCCAGCAGAGGAAAGAGCCGTTGCCATGGCAACAGACCCAGGTTTCAGACCAGCCACTGGCAGGAACCATGGAAAAGGCCATCCTCATCCTGCGAACACCATGGTATGTCCAACGACAGTCCCTCACAACATCCTTCTCCACACCCTTCACACAGGTGCCAAATGGATGCTGCACCAGGACAGCTGGACACGCCTACTTCTGAGTTACAGGAGCTTCTGATACTGGCAAAAGAGCTCCTTGAAATAGACTCAACTGAGGAGTACTGCGAAGGACAAACTTCTGACTCCTTGCCTGACGCAACACAGCATCAGACCCCTCCAAGGGAGGAGCATCCCTTAAAACCAGTCGACACCCCAGAAGCAGCCAGACAACGTTGGGTTGAGCAACGGGCCCACATGCCCAACAGCGAAACCTCTACCAACACAACTCAGGCAAGCTCAAGTCGGTGCCGCCACAAAAGCAAAGCGACACCGCAAACATCAGATTTCTGGTGATGTTCCAGCAGAACAGAGGGCTAACAACCACCTGCTGCCCTCCTGCCATCATCACTAGGTCAGTCTGAAACTCTCTTCACCCTACAAAATCTCCATAACAATTCCCTGCGACCCCTGGAACCACCTGCACTCTCACCAGTGAGAGTCTAACCCGGTTGTTCCACACCACGGGTACCACAGATAGCCTTCTGGCTAACAACTTCAACAACCATCTGACCCAGACAAACTCACTTCAGGATGACAGCCGACACAGCCTCGACACCTGCTGCACCAGCTCGAGGATCCACACCTTGCTACAGCCTACATTCCCACAGCTTGCCACCTGACAGCATCACCACAGCACCACAACCACTCCTGGAGGCAACCAACAGCCAGAGATCCATCACTGTCTCCCAGCCGTGGGTGGCAGGTGCATGTTTGATTGTTCTGCATCTTTAACGTTGCTTGCTGTTGTCTATTCTGTCGGACAACAACGTTCGAAAGAGGGGAAATATGTAGCATTTGGACCAATCAGACACACAATTTTGCATTTGATTTAACAAATCAATTAGTTATTAGATTAACAAATAATCACAGACCCCTCACCCAATACACATCCTTGGGTGCCCCTATGTCTGTGGACGCCTCCAGACCCCCCCCGGTGCCATGGCAACCCATCAGATAACACTAGTTTTATTGCTCAAAGGAATGCAAATGGTTGAGCAACACTCACTTCATATACCCCTTTAGGAAAAAGACATTATGCCATAAAATGGACTCTTCTCTAATTAATTCATAGAAAAACCTTTCTTTGAATGAACACACATATCATTAGGTCATTGTGTATATTATTACTGCTCTTGTATATGTTTTTGTGTATTGTATACTGTTTTATGCATGCTTATAATAGATCACTAGTTAATATCACTCTAACTGTAAAATGTTTGGTCTCTATCAATTCGTCTTCGGATGATCTAATTGAGAGTGAATATTACATGTTGATACCTATGCAGCATATAGCAACTTCCAATCCAACCCCTTTTGCAAATTACCATGCTCTCAGACAAAGGGCCATAAAGCCCCCAGTATTTCCAAACTCCCGCTTGGAAATTCAGCCTTTCTCATTGGTCAAGCCCATCATGAGAGGTGTGACTCTTTGCAGACTTTTAAAGAGCTCACGCACAGTTCTCTCTTGCGCACTCTCTTCTGCTAAAAATCCCGGACTGCTGCCCGTGTGGAGAGCCTGAGCCGGTGCCGGCATGCCCGGTGGGCTCCAACATATCTCAGTCTTGCGGTTCTGTTAGATTCTAAAAGGATGTGAGCTAGAACTCTTCGGGACACTTAAGTTTTGCGCCAGGCTTTGCGGCCTTGACTTTCAATTCAACCAAAGCTACGCGGACCTCAGAACAAGAATAACCTCTTTGGAAATCATCACTCTTCAACCCGGAAGAACGTGATCGCGAGTCCAAGACCTGAAACCCTCAAGACTTTTCATCCGAGACTGCATTCCAGACACACGTCAACAATCATGGAAGTGCAAGTATGGCACATCTAACTAAAAGAAACAGAGGTTTAGTATAAGTTATAGACCCCGTTATAAACGGCGCTGATGGTTTTACTCAGGTGGTTAACCGACTCTTTCCATAACTGCATTCTGTTTTCTCTAATGGCTTCATTCATCCAGTTTAGCTCCCCTTTTGTATATACTGTACGCGTGAGTGTATGTATGTTTGTTTGTTTGTTTAGATTAGTTATGTGTGTTAGCGTTTAGTTAATAAAAGTTGTGTGCACAAATTACATGAGTTTCTGGTTCTGCCTTGCAAATTAATGTCCCTTTACGATTCTGACCCTCGCTACATGCTCTAATGCATTAATACTTAAGAAGGTATTTTCTGTGGCCACGAAAATATCCTTTCTTAGAGTTGATTTGAACTTGCACTGAATGGTCGCTGGACGACCAGATCAGTTGATGGCAATTTAATTCTGCTACAGTTATCACTGTCAGCCGATATAAATAATTGTAATTAATCATAATTAATTGTAATTATTTATATACAATTACCTTTTAAGCTAATTCGCTACAGCTGTAAGCTCTAATCATCAAAATTAAAACAAACAAACTTTTGAAATGTTTTACTTTACATGCAATGAATCTAATATATATGAAACTTTCACTTTTTTGAAATAACATACAAGAAAAAATGAACTTTTTCACGACATTCTAATTTATTGAGATGCACCTGTGTGTATGTATGTGTGCACTGTGAGCTGTAAGGTCTTATATAGACAGGTGTGTGGCTTTCCTAATCAAGTCCAATCAGTATAATCAAACACAGCTGGACTCAAATGAAGGTGTAGAACCATCTCAAGGATGATCAGAAGAAATGGACAGCACCTGAGTTAAATATATGAGTGTCACAGCAAAGGGTCTGAATACTTAGGACCATGTGATATTTCAGTTTTTCTTTTTTAATAAATCTGCAAAAATGTCAAAAATTCTGTGTTTTTCTGTCAATATGGGGTGCTGTGTGTACATTAATGAGGAAAAAAAAAGAACTTAAATGATTTTAGCAAATGGCTGCAATATAACAAAGAGTGAAAAATTTAAGGGGGTCTGAATACTTTCCGTACTCACTGTATATGTGTGTGTGTGTGTGTGTGTGTGTGTGTTTTATCATCTGATAAGTGCTGCGACTTATATTCCAAAGGGACTAATTTAGTGTCATTAACGTCAACAAGCAAAACACGCAGCGTGTGTCCACATCTGTATTAGTGCAGAATGAGAGAGACGCTTATAGCCAAGTGCATTTCACACAGGCTGCTAGTTTCACTTTCACTTTAAATAAGTTGTGTATGCTTGACATTTAAAATAAATGTTGTTTATAATGAATTTTTGTTTGTTTTATATTTACAATTTAGTTTTAATCAAAATGATGTGTGTGCTAAATGAACGATCATGCAACAGAAGTGCACAAGCTCTCTCCCTCTCTCTCCTAACCGTCAAGTAGCCTATCTTCAGTAACTTGTGCATTGTTTTACTTGCTTGTTCTACACGTTCTACAAGTACAAGAGGGCAGTATCGGACCCAATACTGATACTGGTGCATCCTATCTGGAAAGTAAAACTCATTCAAATGCATATGCAATAAAATCAGTCCCAACATATCTGTATCCACGTTTTATCATTGTTAATTTTTCACTTTAGTAAATCCTGGCAGTAGTTTTAAATGCCAAATTTAAAATTGAATGGATCTACATTTTGAGAGTATGTATGTCTACATAAGACACTCACCTGATCCTTTTCAAAAGAGCCTTGTTGTGCTTTCATCCTCTCATTAAGATCTCCTCCTGCGCAATACTCCATCACAATATAAAAGAGCTCAGCTTCTTTATCTAAATATGAAATATTCAGTCAAACATTAAATCAACTAATAATAAATGTATGTATTAGTGTAATAGCTTCATTTCACAGCCAGTAACTACAGAGATGTTTTTGTTTGTGTTCATTTTGTTATCCTTCTTTAATCTCTAATCATTATGTATTATTTTTAGTTGTTCTGTTTAATTTTAGGAGAAAAATAAACACTTTAACTTTTGTAATAAAGGAAATTTAATTTCCTCTGTTCTAATATTTAAACGAACACACCTTCAAATGATTCCACATAAGAAACAATATATCCACAGTTTATTGTCTTCAAGATCTTGACTTCCTTTTGGACTCTGTCCAGCTCCCTCCTCTGAGGGGAACAATTGAATGAACAAAAAAACAAAAAAACACAAAAGCAAAAGAAGAGCTTCCATTTAATAACAATTGAAAAATGGCAACTTTAATAGCTTTTTGATAGCAAACAAAATATGTAATTAATATCGTCAATGATTAAGTACATTCTTGATTTAGTAAATGCTTAATTGTACTTACATCTCTTGAATTCATCTGTTTGACCACATAGGGATCTCCATCTGTGTCGGTGACCAGAAACACTCTTCTTGAAGTCCCAAGTTCTTTCTGCAGGGTGTATCCATGTTTATCTAACACTCCTATAATCAAGATATAGAGTAATTGCTACAAAATACACTGACCACTAGAGAGCTCTTTGAAACTTTGAATCAACTGAACCAATTGCTTTGAAAAATGTTTATTTATTTAGAAGCATATGAAACCCCATATGGTGGTGCAATGAAAACACCTTTTACAAAACAATTGCAAATATTTGATATTATTTTGATATTTGATTAATACACAACATTAAATTGTGGCTACCATTATGGATCATAAAGATAATGAGGTAGAAACCAGTAGGTTATCATATGTGGCTTTATTCCATGCAGCCGTTTCCGCCATTTAAAACATTAAAATAAAGAAATAAACACCTACAACAATGTGTTTTTGTTTTACATGGTGTGAGAAAGTGACATTTGCAAACAAAATTTAATTCTGATCTGAGCAGAAACATTTTAATCGGACTTGAAACTACATATGAATGTAGCTTTAAAATGGATTTGTAAAAACTGGGGTTTTTTTTTCATTCACACTTGCTAAATATGATGATCTTCCAAACAGACATGCACAAAAATCTGATAGTATTCAGACTACATTTTATAAAATCACCTGTCAAATTCCTGATTTATTCTTATGGATTATGTATAAATCACAGGTGACGTATATTGGGAAAATGTATTAATTAGTACAGATTAGTGCAATCAAGTAATTTGTGCAAATTTAAATGTAAAAAGAGCAATGATATGTCATCCCCTAATTGCAGCCTCTCCCATTGCCAGGAGATTTGATGCTTTGTGCTGCTAACATAAATTCAGTGTTTATGCTGCTGACATACAAACTAATGTTGCTCAAATTCAATATGAAATTAATACTCACTGATCATATTAGAAGATGTATCCATGCTTTGATCTGAGTCACTGCTGTCATGACTGGCACTGGAGAGTTTGAGCCATCTTTGGGGAAAACAAAATAATAATAATAATAATACTGAATCTTAATGAAGCATCCATCATATTTACAGTTTAAATATTACTGATGGAGCCCCTTTAGTGTTCAACATATAAAGCAATCGAATAATGTAAGATCTCCTCATGAATTTTGATTCTGTGATATCGTATTACTGAACTGACACCAAGTAGAGAACTTGAACAGTGTTTTTGTTCTCCTTAAAATTGTCAGAATCAGAATCAGAATGAGCTTTATTGCCAGGTATGTTTACACATATAGGAATTTGTTTTCATTTACATTTAGTCATTTAGCAGATGCTTTTATTCAAAGCGTTTTATTTATTTTATTCAAACGTACAAATGAGGACAATGGAGCAATCAAAATAAACAAAAGTGCTATAACAAGTGTATAAAAATCTAAAATACATGTTTATATTAAAGTAGAAATGGATGATAAATATGCCTTTCGTATTAAATAGCAAGCACTTTGGGTGTCTTGTTCATCATATTTATATTTATATAAAAGCAACAGAACTGAAATTATATCACATTTATCAGCAGCACAGCACATGAGTGAGAATAACGCAATATCTGCCTTTGATCTCATTGGTATCTGTTCTACTTCGAGAGCTCAGAACTGTCCGTCTTGACTGCTTATTTCACTCCTCCCCTCACTGCAGCCGCCTACATTTCAGGCGAGGCGCATCTCAAACAAGCCTAATAGCTGTCATTGTGTTAGTGCACTACTGAGCCGCGTAATGTGTTTTCTTTAACCGATTTCTGAGGGAAACAGCGTGAAACCTTTCACATTCGTTCATATTCTACATCTGCTTAACTGTCGATATAGTTTGCATAATCATCAATAAAGTGTATTCTGAGATCTGAGGTCTTATATCACTATATTAGTTCACTGAGGCTCGTTACGCGTCGTTGGGGAATCCTGGAGTGTGACGTATGAGGGGAACCCCAGTATTACAGCACAGCGTCACACAAGCCATGATACAGAGTTACAGAAACTAAACAACCGAAAGCAATATATGTCTTCCTCAGATGTAATGTTAGTTCTGTACTTCAGCATTGAGGAAAAGAGCATTATAATCTCCTTTGTGGTAGAGAAAGCTGCTTACATGTAGGCTACGGGAAACAGCGAAAATGTTGAATTAAACATACACACAATCAGTGTTTCCACATGTTTATACTGGCCCCGATAATCAAAACTTCTATTTAGCGCTTGCTCCATTTCTGTAAATCAGTTTTTGTAAATGAATGACTTGATCCACATATGGCCTTCATCAACAGCCGCTTGCGCCACCTGCTGGTGAGCGACTGACAGCATCTGGAGATCATGCATCGGAGCTCTACTGCTATTCCTGCGGTTCCCGGATGTGCAACGCTGAATTTTCTGCCGAATTTTAACCACTGAATTTGTGGCAGCGAATTTGGAAAGTCAATGAAATTTGCCTGTCAAATATTATACATCGTATTTTTAAACAGATTGAATATGTATAGTAAGATGGCGCCGGAGATGGCAGCCGTGTTGCGAGCTCCGAGAAAACTCTGCAGGTTTTCGTATGTTTTGTTTGTTTTGTTTTGTGGTTTTTACGTGTTAGATGTTGTTAGTAAAACTGTCTACGATAGAGACACGCTTTTAAGCATCGGTTCTTCCGTCGCGCAACGCAAACCGGACTTTGAGTTCCTGAACGCCGGTGGATTGTTCACAGACACCGCATCAGAGCCCTTTGTCTGGAATGCACGACCACGACGATAGAAACGTAGCCGAAAAAGAGGGAAGAGAGCTGGCGTTCTCGTCAGACTGAGACGCCGTGCCTTTCGACCTCCTCTCCCAACCATTTTGCTGGCTAACGTTCAGTCACTGGATAACAAACTCTGTGAACTGCGTGCACGCATCTCATACCAACGAGAAACAAGGGACTGCTGCGTTATTTGCCTCACAGAAACCTGGATGTCTGCAATGGTTCCAGACTCAGCCATCGAGCTCACGGGCTTCTCCGTGCATCGCTCGGACAGAACGAAAGAGCACACAGGGAAAAGCAGAGGTGGGGGCGTTTGTTTCTATATCAACAACTCGTGGTGTGATGAAAGGAACCTACACTCCATTAAATCCTTCTGCTCCCCTGATCTGGAATTTCATATGCTTCTGCGTCGACCATTCTGGCTGCCGAGGGAATTCACAGCGATCATAATCACGGCTGTCTACATTCCCCCGCAAGCCAACACAGACCAGGCACTCAGGGAACTGTACAGGAACACAAGTGATCAGGAAACCACACACCCAGATTCAGCGTTTGTTATTACGGGGGACTTTAATAAAGCCAACTTCAGAACAATAGCTCCAAAATACTTTCAACACATCACCATCAACACGCGTGGTGATCGTGTACTCGACCATTGCTACTCCCCCTTCCGGGACGCTTACAAATCCCTCCCCCGCCCACTTTTCGGCAAATCGGATCACTCCTCCGTTCTGCTTCTACCTGCTTATAGGCAGAAACTGAAACGTGAAGCACCCGCCCTCAGGACAATTCAATGCTGGTCGGACCAATCAGACGCTATACTACAGGACTGTTTTGATCACGTGGACTGGGACATGTTCCGAGCAGCGTCTGATGACGACATAGAGGCGTATTCAGATACGGTCACGTGTTTCATCAGAAAGTGTATAGAGGATGTAGTTCCGACCAAAACAGTCCGTATCTACCCCAACCAAAAACCGTGGATTAACAGCGATGTTCGAACAGCCTTGTCAGCACGGACATCTGCCTTTAAATCCGGAAACACGGACGATCGGAAACAAGCCAGCTACGATCTCAGGAGATCCATCAAAGCATCCAAACGACAATATAAAAACAAAGTTGAAGAACAATTCAGCAACAACAACCCAAGAAACATGTGGCAGGGCATCAACAACATCACAGATTTTAAAGGGAATAAACCAGCTACTGTAAACATTCCAGCCTCTCTACCGGACGAGCTGAATACTTTTTATGCTCGTTTCGAGGCTCATAACACCGCCCACACAGAGAGCGCTCCTGCGGCTGCTGCAGAAGAGGTGAGCCCACTCGCCCTTTCTGTCGTGGATGTAACTCGATCCTTCAAACGGGTGAACATCCGCAAAGCTGTGGGCCCAGATGGCATCCCAGGTCGTGTGCTCAAAGCATGCGCTTACCAACTAGCCGGGGTTTTTACAGACATCTTCAATCTATCCCTCTCTCTGTCTGTGGTTCCCTCGTGCTTCAAAAAATCCACCATTGTGCCCATACCTAAGAAAAATAAAATCACATGCTTGAATGACTGGAGGCCCGTTGCTCTGACACCCATCTTCAGCAAGTGTTTTGAGAAGCTCATCAGAGACCACATCTGTGCTGTGCTGCCTGCCTCACTGGACCCCCTACAATTTGCATACCGCAGAAACCGTTCCACAGATGACGCTATTGCCTTCACCCTGCACACTGCTCTCTCCCACCTGGAAAATAAGAACACCTATGTGAGGATGCTGTTCGTGGATTATAGTTCAGCATTTAACACCATAGTGCCTGCCACACTGGTTGAGAAGCTCCAGACTCTGGGTCTGAACAGATCTCTGTGCAGCTGGATCCTGGACTTCCTGACAGGCAGAAGTCAGGTGGTCAGAATGGCCAAGAACACCTCATCTCCCCTGACCCTCAACACTGGTGCCCCGCAGGGCTGCGTTCTCAGCCCACTCCTGTACTCCCTGAACACACACGACTGTACAGCTACACACAGCTCCAACGTCATCGTCAAATTTGCCGATGACACAACGGTGATAGGCCTGATCACCGACAATGATGAGACGGCCTACAGAGAGGAGGTGAGTACCCTGACTAAATGGTGCCAGGAGAACCACCTCTCACTCAACATCGACAAGACCAAGGAGCTGGTGGTGGATTTCAGGAGACAGAGCAGAGAACACACACCCATCTCCATCGACAAGACACCTGTGGAGCGGGTAAACAGCTTCAAGTTCCTTGGCGTTCACATCACTGAGGATCTCACATGGTCCACACACACAGATGCAGTGCTGAAGAAGGCACATCAGCGCCTCTTCTTCCTGAGACGGCTGAGGAAGTTTGGAATGAGCCCCAGCATCCTCAGATCCTTCTACACCTGCACTGTGGAGAGCATCCTGACCGGCTGCGTCACCGTCTGGTTTGGAAACAACACTGCTGGCAACCGCAAAGCTCTGCAAAGGGTCGTGCGAACTGCCAGCCACATTGTTGGAGGTGAGCTTCCCTTCCTCCAGGACATCTACACCAGGCGGTGCATAAGAAAAACCAGGAGGATCATCAAGGACTCCAGCCATCCATCCCACAGACTGCTCTCTCTGCTGCCCTCAGGGAGACGTCTCCGCAGCATCCGATCCCGCACTAGCCGACTGAGGGACAGCTTCTTCTCTCATGCTATCAGGCTAATGAACAATCAGAACTAATACACCCTACAGCACACTCCCATTCACACAACATGCCACACACTGCACTTTAACACTGTTCTACCGGACTACACACACACACTGCAATAATACAACCTATCTACTATCACTGGATACCATACAATGCACATCCATGACATTACATATGTAAATCTGTTGCACCTTTGCACAACTATCTATTGCACTACTAATCTGAAGTAAATGTACAATCTCTGGCACTTTCACATATTACTATGTATAGATGTGTACATAATGTAGAATGTGCACCAGTAACTATGTCTTTATAGTACACTGTGTATTGAGTATATGTATGTGCATTTTGCACATTGTCTTCTGTACAGTCTGTAAATATGTACTGTCAATATGTAAATTGTTTTTGTTTGTTTTGTTTTTCTCTTTCACTGTCTGGAGCATGCTCTTAAGAATTTCACTCACCAAGGCACTTGTGCTGTGGTGATGTGACAATAAAGTGATTTGATTTGATTATTTTGGAACTGAATTCTGGAAGGTGAATATGAATTGTTGAATTTTTAATTATGAAAATGTGTGTGAAATATTTTGAATTGAAATATTCACAGCTTAAATAAACAGCTGTGTTAAATTTCAGGACCTAAAAATGCAAGCCCTGGAAATACAAGGCATTAAAATGCAAGCACTGTTAACTGCAATGCATCTTTTTTTTTCAATTTGTGGAATTCAGCATGCTTTCTGTTTCAAAAACTATTGTCATTATTCTGCTTCCATACTTAGAGACCTCTGCAGTAATGAACTGAGGGAAAGGGGTGCAGAGCCAACTAACCACTTTAGTTAATGCAGTTATGGCCTAACAATCATCTTATCAGAGTTAATATCACCAGCACACTTCACACATTTCAGTTTAATTGTTAAATAAATCTGCTGCCGAAGCTGCTCCTGCAGTAACAGAGTCTGTCCTCTACACTTCCTACACTGGTTTGACTCCAAGCTGGCTTCCAAGTCAGACATCAAGACTATAGCGGAGAATCATCCTCCCCTTCCCACCCTTCAAGAAACTACTTCCTCTTTGAAAAGTTTACCTCACTGAACAAATAAATAGTGTGCTCATCACTATTTAATTTATACTTATATTTAACATATACACTTACATAATTCTATCTTTATACACATATATTGTCTGTTGTCTATTAGTTCATTGTGTATTTTTTTCATTATTAGGCTATTATTATTTGTGTAACTGTTGTTTGTGCACTGGAAGCTTCTGTTACCAAAACAAATTCACTGTGTGTGTAAGTGTAGCCGATGGTAGTAGTTTCTCCTGAATTGGTGGAATGAGGGGGGCGTGTTGCTGGTTAACGTAGCCTGTCGATTCTATAAAGGTGGTGGGTGGTTTTGGAGGACATCATGTGTGATGTCATTGAATTTCTGGCGTGGTGCGGGAGCATGTAAGTGGTGAGGAGTTGTTTGTCGTGGTTGGGTTTTAGAACGTGTGTATGTACTGGGGTTTTCTGAGTTTCTTTCTTATCAGTGTGGATTGAGGAAACAGAGTGTGCTGTATAGGATTGGGTTCACGACGGAGCTTCCTGTGCACCACAAGTTGTATAGACCGTAAGATGGTTTTAAATTATGGTGATGTTATGTTATTTAGTGACTAGATGCACCATCATGAGTATGATGTTTATTTGTTTTTAGTTGCAAACTTAAGGCCAAGACAAAGCTTTGAGAGACGTTGCAGTGGGTTTCTCGTTGGGACGATGTCGGCCACACGCTCACATACAGACATTGGCGCTACTGTTTCCTGGGCAGCCGTGGAGTGCTGACAGCCTTGTTCTACGGCACGGTGCCTAGGTATTGTTAGACCGGGAGATTTTGAGTATGCGAACTCGAACCAGAGTACTGCAGAGTTGTTCATCTCATTAGACTGTCAGTGCGTTCGTTCCAGCGTGGGCTATACAGAATATCGGCTGAACGGAGGTTTGGCGTGCCGCTGTTTACCTCTATTGCTGTGTGCTATTTCATTCTGCGGTCCGGGCCGACCGAGTCTTTGTATTTTTTTAAAGTCTCCAGACGGAATAATTATCTGGGTTTGCATTTTATTGTAAGCATTGTCGTTCTGTTTGTCTGTTTTTGCCGAATTATCTTGTTGTGAAATGTACTTGTATTTTTGTTTCCCTTTTTGTTGATTTCATTTCTTTTTGGTTTTGTTAAAATCTGAGTTTGTATTCCTGGCTCGTTTGAGTTAAGGTTTTCATGTGAAATTTGTTATCTGTACTCTTATGGTTTTTTTGTTCAGTTTTCTTCTTATTTGATTGTTATTGATTTTGTACGAAGTATCCTGTGTGTATGTGTGTGAAGGGTGTAGTGTAACTTCATTGTGTTTTCGTTTTCTCTCCAGGAGTTGGGGAACCAGTGATCTTGTGTGGGGCAATTCCCCCTCTTCCGTTTACTCGGAGTGCAGTGTTTAACACTTCCTGTGGACTATAAGTGCATGCAAGTGTTTTTTGTGTGGTTTTGTCTGCCTTTTTTTAGGCCCCAGCCCTGGAGTAAAAGTGGATTTGTGCGTATGTCCTATTAGTATTATTTGTATTGCGCATCCTGGATATATTAACTAATGGTTTTCAATAAAGCTGTTTATACTTGATTTGTCTCGTGTCCTGACTCAGCCGAAACCGAACCTGTGACCCTTTCTTCTGTTGTAATAGGTGATTCCCCAGTAATTTGGCCTCTGGGGTGGCGTAGTCTGCTATTTCTAGAAGAGTAGTCTAAGTTTACCTTTGAGGGAGGGTTATCTGTATTGGAGTCTCTTCCCTGGTATAAATCTTTAATTGCTCTTGCTATTACTCTCTGAGAGTACTAGTGATCCCGTGTGCCACATAAGCATACAATATAAGCTCAATTCTGATTCAAATATCAGCTGCTGTGAGATGCACAAGTAAAGGCTTTTTACTATATTTCGATTCAACACATTAGGTCTTAATTTCTGGCATACCGTTTTTAAGTATTTGTAAAAAAAGAAAAAAGATCCATGTTTTTAGTATTGGGTAAGCTTGAATGTAAAGAAAGTTTAAACACTTCAGAAATGTGTTAATTGACTGAAGCCGATTCACTTACAATCTTGTTTTCGCACACAGCTTGGTGTCGCCTGATCAACAAATACATTATAAATGTAAATACAATATACTCTGGTAGAGTGAAAGGGGAATTACATGAATATTAATAATAATATTATTATTCGCCATTTATTTTAGACCATTTTTACTGAAAAGTACTTGCGTGGATTTCTAAAAACAGAGTGTTTGCATAATGGCCAGGCACATATGTCTATATAACTGGAATATTTATATGTGAATGTGGTTATTGATGTGTTAAATATGAAAACATCTCATAATCTCCATAAACTCTCCTAATATAAAGAACACTGGCCTATCACTAACTGCCATACTTATGGACAAGCACTTTCTCAGTTGTTTTGAATAATTCCCTTTTGAAATCCATATTTTTCACTAATTCTGCTTCAACAGGAATGTCGGGTGTCAGATTTATACTGGCGTACACTTACTGCATCAGCAGGCCAATCAGATTTCTGTGGAAATGTGTCTATAATAATATCTGTGAGACTGCATATAAACAGGAACATAAAAATAACTAAAGCTTTCTGATTACATGTATTATGCTTTTAGTATTAGGCTTTTTGGATACAACTATCTTATATTTATTTGTATATAGGCTATATTATATATTATATTGATATATTATAAGTATATTTATATATTATATATACTGTTAAAATAAAATAAAAATTGAGCGAAAAAAAGCATCGGTGCGCATATAACCGGGGGCATCATGCATCCCTTCTATTCAATTTAATCATAAATAAAAAATAAAAAATAATGGTGACCACTTAGACAAATATTAAAGTTTTTAAAATTTTACTTATTCTAAACAAAGCCTAATTAAAAACAGTGTGTATTTGTTTGTTTGTTTGTTTGTTTACTTACTTAACCACCCCAGGGTGTAGTTTCGATTTTGTTTTGGACATTTTTAGAATACAACTTTAAGGGTAGAATTTACTATAAACTATGCATTAATAACCCAAAAACACACAAATTGTCACCATTACATTAACACCAATGCATACACTAACCTTGTTGTAGTCTTGATGAAGGACTTACAAATGAAGCATGCAATGAAATTTACATCCACACACCAAAACAGGAGAACTTCTTGCTTTACAGCGTGACGATAAAAACTAAATTGCACTTAACATGCACAGAACCTATCCAGTTTTAAAGCACCTGTGTATCACATATAAAAGACTTCCTCCTCTTTATGTCCACCCACAGCTGCCAAGCGACTTTGAACACTAGGTTTTTTGGGGGGGCGGAGCCATATTTCCAGAATACAGATGCATATTTGGGTTTGTTACTGGATGGAACATTTTTGTCACTATTTAGTGTGATGATGTTTCTCTATCCATTTTTTAATTAATTGCATTTATGCTTTGATGAGATGGTCATTGTTCCTTGAATAACATGCAGGAGTTGGCCATTTTGACAGTGACTAGTGACAAAGAACAAAAACTAACAGCTTTTTCGACAGAAGAGAGAAATAATTGATCTGTTGTTCTGTGCATTTGTCTCTGCAGACATTAAGTGTGTAAGTTATGAAGGTAAAATGATGCCATAAAGATTTGCATGTGCAGTGCAAGATTTGTGGAAGTGTAAGATTGCAAGCGTAAATTAAATTTGCATGCGCAAGACAAGCTTTGTAAAAATGTAAACATGTTTCAAGCATAAGAAAAAAAAAAACACTTGCAGCATTTTACTGTTATTACGTCCCAAGGCGTAATTATTTTTATCTATTGTATTTTGTTGTTATATTTGTGCAGTATTTGATATTGCTGCTATGTAGATACAGTTTGCCTTTTGGCAGTGTTGTGGTGTTTTGTTTTCTCACTCTCTCTCTTCCCTCTACTCCATGCAAAGCTTAATGAAGATCAGCTGATCCTAGTTGTCATCAGAACAAAGTGTTCAACGCACCACCGTTTCCGTTTAATAAACGTTTTGCACCGTTTTTTCGGGGGTGAGTGTCCTGGGACAAGTGAGGGAGAGAGTGTCCTGGGACAGGTGAAAAGTGTGCAGAGGTGGGTAGTAACGAGTTACATTTACTTCGTTACATTTACTTGAGTAAATTTTTTGGGTAACTAATACTTTTAGAGTATATTTAAAAATGGGTACTTTTACTCTTACTCAAGTACATTTTTAGTGAAAAAACTGTACTTTTACTTAGTTACTGTGGGCGACGCTCCTCTCGTTACTTTATCTTAATGCAATACAAGTTAAAAATCCTTCAATTTATTCCAAACGCGCCGACTACTTTTTTTCTGGGCAATGAGCGATGCCCGTTCGCGAATGATTCATTCTTTTGAGTCAATTCTGTTCGAAGGCTTGATCAAACCAGTGAATCGGTTCGCGAATCAGTTTGAATGATTTATTCAGTTCCCTGCCGCACGCGCTGAGTCGTCTGAAGCAGTTCTCACTCAGAGTTGTAACATCAGGAGCGTTGAAGACGTGGCTTTGGATCAACAGTCAGTTGAAAGCAAATCTGCAAAGGCTATGGTTTGCTAGCTATGAAGATCTTTATTAGACGAACACCGCGTGTGCTGTCGGTTCCACAGGTATAGATTCGATTACAGTACATGATACCACTATGACATTACCAGTTTGTTGTACATGTACCTTACACATTAAATACAATGTATAATTTATTCATTAAATAAGCTGTCACAGAGTATGAAATGAACACCCGCCAAACCCGCGTTAGTTCCAGGAGGAATGCCTAGACACAATTAATATTGATATTTTCATAATATTTACGCTCTCAGAAATAAAGGCTACATTTGTTTACATTTTGCAGAACAGAGGGAAGAAGATCCGTCAATGTGCATTTGTTTCGTTATGTTCAGATGTTCTGTAGCGGAGTTTTCACTCTTCTCCGTGTCAGAGGTTATATACACTCACACATATATATATATATATATATATATATATATATATATATATATATATATACACATTTATTATACATAATTAATATACTTTAAAATTATTTAATTTAATTCAGTAATGCAAATCAGAATTTTTATCAGCTGTTACTCCAGTTTTCAGAGTCATAGGATCCTTCAGAAATTATTCAAATATATTGATTTATTACCAGTGTTGCTGAAAAAAACAGCATTTGCTGGTTAGGTATGTTTTGAAGCTGGGATGCTGGTTTATGCTGGTCCTTTGCTGGTTTAAGATGGTCCTTAGCTGGCCATGTGCTGGTCTTAAGCTGGTTGGACCAGCTTAGGACCAGCACATGACCATCTTAAACCAGCTAAGGACCAGCATAAACCAGCAAAGGACCAGCTTAAATCAGCTCAAACCAGCATCCCATGCTTCAAAACATACCTTACCAGCATATGCTGGTTTTTTCAACAGAGAACAGTTTTGCTGCTTAATATTTTTTGGAACCTGTGACATTTTGTTCAGGATTATTTTATGAATAGAAAGCTAAAAAATAACAGCATTGATAATAAATCAGGCTGATAAAAATTCTGATTTGCATCACTGAAATAAATTACATTAAAAAAAAACATTAAAAGTATTTTGAACAGCAGTGTGTGTATGTATGTATGTATATGTGTGTGTGTGTATATATGTATGTATATATAAATTTTATCTAAATATCTATATATCTAAATAAAAATAGACTATATTCAGTATATGATCCAAAGTAACTAGTAAATAACTACTTGAGTAGTTTTTTTTATTCAATACTTTTTTACTCTTACTCAAGTAACTATTCAGAATATTACTTTTACTTTTACTTGAGTAAATATTTCTTCAAGTACTTTTACTTTTACTTGAGTACAGTTTTTGGGTACTCTACCCACCTCTGAGAGTGAGTGAGGACAGGTGAGGGAGTGAGTGTCCAGGGACAGGTGAGGTGAGGAGGTGAGTGTCCTGGGACAGGTGAGGGAGTGGGAGCGAGTTTCCTGGGACAGGTGAAGAGTGAGTGAGGACAGGTGAGGGAGCGAGTTTCCTGGGACAGGTGAAGAGTGAGTGAGGACAGGTGAGGGAGTGAGTGTCCTGGGACAGGTGAGGTGAGGAGGTGAGTGTCCTGGGACAGGCGAGGGAGTGAGTGTCCTGGGATAGGAGAGGGAGTGGGAGCGAGTGTCCCGGGACAGGTGAGGGAGCGAGTGTCCTGTGACAGGTGAGGTGAGGAGGTGAGTGTCCTGGGACAGGCGAGGGAGTGAGTGTCCTGGGACAGGAGAGGGAGTGAGTGTCCTGGGATAGGAGAGGGGCGAGTGTCCTGGGACAGGTGAGGTGAGGAGGTGAGTGTCCTGGGACAGGTGAGGGGGCGAGTGGAAGCTGGTGGAGCTACTCAGGGAGGACATCAAACTCCGGAGAGAGAGAGACAGAAGAGATTTAAAAAGTAAATAAAAGAGAAGTTATTATGTACATTGTTCATTTTTTTTTAATGTAGCTTACAAAACATTCTTCTATACGTTTATTTTTTTGTCCTGTAAATAAATTTTTTACACACAAAACAAATTGTTCTAACTATCTAACAATTGTTACAACTATTTAAGATACTGTATATAATGTATATATTTTTGGTTTACTAAAATATGGCTAAAGGCACTGCAAGTCTGTGAACAGCGATGTGCAAACAAAAACAAGAGTTTAAAGAACTACAAAATGGATTGACCGCTTAGAACCAGAATCTGTAAAAAAAAACTAACTGTTGCAAATGACTCATGCATGTAGGGCAAAACGTTTTAGATGTGCTTACAATTTTGGCACTCACAAATCTTACCCAGTGCATGTGAATCTTTATGGCATCATTTTACCTTCATAAGAAGTCCCACTGCCCAAAGCAATGGGATGCTTATTTTGGGCTTGTTTTTTCCAGACTAAGTCAATTATTTTGGGATTTTTATTTATTTATTTATTTTTCCAAGAGCAGGTCAAATCCAGGCAACACTGCTCGATTAATGTTTCTTTTGTTCTCACTGTGCAAACATTTCATGGCATAACGAAACTAACCCACACTCTTAACCTGAATTTGTTGATTATTACTAGATATTTGTGTGGAAATCTGTTGCCTTAATTTAATTTCACCTTGTGTAAACATTTAAAATGTTTGTTTTATTAACAATAAGTTAAGTGGATAAAAATCAGGATTACAGTAGAAAATCAGGTTTACATTAGTAGCCTTTGCTCAAAATCATTAGTTTCACATAAATTTGTTTTATATATAAAATAACTATTTTTAGATTTATTGTATTCGATGCACTCTGTGTCAAATAAACTGAAAAGGAAGAAATGACAACATACATTTTAATAAACACTTTGTGTATAGACAGACAGATATTTTTCATACAGCTATGAGAAACGTTATACATGGATGCGAGTGTGGTTGCTGTGCTGTATTACAGCTTTAATCAGGATAAAACCATATATTAAAAGCTAACAGAAGCAGTATCATTTACAAATATCAGCGTATCTAAAAGTATGAACCAACAACAAACAAAAAAAACATACCATTAAGAACTGTGCGCTTGCACAGGTTCTGCGCGATCCTCTTCACTAATATTCTCTGTGTCTCAATCGGGCTCAAATTGATAAGCAATATAGACGACGCCATTGTTTACAATACAACCGGAGCACATGCCGCTGAGCTGAGGGGCGGGACAGGCAGTTTAGCCAATCAGAACGCACTGGACCAGCTAACTAATCAAAGTCCATCATGTATTTCTGAGGGAGGAGCTTCATAAAATCATCAGGGAAGGGACAGAGCGGTGTAGAATAGAGGTAAATTATGTGAAAAGTAATGCGTTTTTTAAATAAATGAAGCATTAACATGTTAGACTGCACCCCATAAACACAGTCAACCACCCCTTTAAGTGCTTAAATTATCCAGCCAGCAATAGCATACATGCACATGCTAACAAAATTAAAAGAAAAACTATCATTGCATCAACAATTTCTGCTTTTTAAATAAGACAGTATGTAATCTGATAGTTTGTAGACCCATCTTCAACCTAACCACAGGCTCTTCAGCACAATGGTAAACTCCCCAAAAATGCAGACACAACAGAAACCCTTTTAAAACCAAACATAACAGAACATGAAACACTATCAGATCTTCCCCTATATTAATCTTGTGCAAAAACACATAAAATAACACTTCATTTCAACATTTACTCCTAGAGCCTGAAGCAAAGCACACTGGGAATTAGAAGCTTGACAAAATGGTATTCATACAAATCTTAACAAGGTGTTTTCTGAATAACAAAGGCATATACACAAATAGTACAGATTACTAGATTTTTACAATTAAAGTCAACAAATTGTTGTACAGTAAGTAAACTAAAAAAGTGTTAGTTAGGACTTTTGTTTAGGTTTTACAGTGTTGTATGTATGTATATATGTATATGGGGTTGTATGTAATGGTAAAGTGACTATATTTCGTTTCGTTTTTTCTAAAGTTAATTTAGAAAAATGTTTGGAGCATTATTGTTCATTAAATGTAAGGTTTTTTTTTTTTTTTTTAAAGTAACGACCAAGCGGCCAGCGGCAGACAGTGAGCTAATAGCTGTTGATCAATTTAGCCTTCTCAAATCATCACGACTTGCCTAAAATAAAATCTATAGATATAAACAGTTCAAGCATATCACTGTTAGTTTAAATGTTTAAACTATATACATGTGCACTATGCATATCTAATTGTTTGTGTGAAGAGTGGAAGCTGAAGCGCACTTTGCAGGACATGGAGGTGCCAGAGCGGTCACTTGCATTTTTTTCTTGATATTGGAAACTTAAAATACATAAGCTCATAAAGGTAAGAGTAATACATCATTCGGAACTGGAAAGGGTCTACTTATATTTGTGTGCATTCACAATTTCAACAAAACGTTGAGCTTTTATAAAATAAATAGGAAAACAGAGGATGCGCTTGCCGTCTCATCTTGAATAGGAGCGCTTCACAATGATGACCCAAACTCAATGAATTGAGTCACAAATATGATAAATATATCTATAGAAAGCTTTAAATTACTACTTTAAAACGAAATAATTCAAATCAAAAACAAAAACTCTTTCATTATGTATTCCGTAAAGATGCATTTTTCTCTAAAGCCACGTCCAATGGCGAGTAATTTTTTTCATCACCGTCTAAAATAGCCTATTAAATAAAGAAAAGCCTAAAACAGGCACGATTATATTTTTTCAGATTTTTATGTTGCTCTGCTCTGAATATCTTAAAATTTTAAGGATTTGCTGCAACGCAATTTTGTCTGATAGCCTATGTGAATTATTTATTAGCCTTTTTAAATAACTTTTCACTATTAATTTTACGGTTAGCTTTAATGTAAAACATTGTCATGAATACGTTGTATTCCCATTTGTAAAATAGGCTACAAATTAATTGTTGTAGTCTAACCCGATCTTATGAAAGTGCGTGTATCACAATTTTCTGTTTCTATTTGGCGTAATGTTTATAAGCAGAAATTGACTTTGGCATGCAAAATTCATTATTAATGGCATGTCTGGTTCAGTCGACAGAAATACGGGACACACGGGCCTATAATTTACTGCTGAAATGTTTGCGGAGTAGATCTCAGGTCAGTCTGAGCGCCCACAGGTGCCACTGCTGATAATGCAGGAAATGTTTTGTGAAAACAGGATGTCTGTTCATTTCTGTGGTCGATTTTTTTTTTTTTTACTTTGCAGAAGCAACCTTTGCATTTATGCATTTAGCAGACGCTTTGCGCCTTACAGTGCATTCAGGCTACACATTTTTTTTTATCAGTATGTGTGTTCCCTGGGAATTGAACCCATGACCTTTTGTGCTGCTAACGCAATGCTCTACCACTGAGCCACAGGAGCCACATTAAAGCCTTTGCACATTAAAGACGGCAATACTTGCAGACATGCAACTGCATTTAAGTTTATACTCCATAGAGCTTGTCACCTTTAACCACTGTCTGTATTTGTCAATGTTTACTATATACATCTTTTCTTTTCTTTGTTTCTTTTTGCACAGTGGTTTTTCAGAGAAACCGTATAATTTCTTCCACTGCATGCAGAAAGAAAAAAAACCCATTTGACTTCATATTGTTTTGCCTGAAGTCACATTTTTGCTCTTTATTTTCTTTTGCCTAACTGGTATTTTGATTGCTGTCCTACACTGTTGTTGCGGGAAAGGGGAAATAGGAGTTTCCGCTTTAAGACAGCTATGTATGGGAGTTGTAGTCTAGAGTGAGATGCATTATGTGTAGTGTACACTCTTAGAAGAAAAGGTTCTATATAGAACCTTAAAAGATTCTATCAGGCGCTACATATTTGGAACCCCTAAAAGGTTCTATATAGAACCCTTTAGGGGTTCCCATCATGGGATCATTTTTGGGATTTCATTTTTGTTTTATTTTAATTAAATTTTAAGACTTAAACAGCTCATATGGCTATTTTATCACTAGAAAAACTGAAATAACTATAAGCATAAGACATCAAGGAGTTGTGTGATCATTTAAGACACTTTTATTAGCATTTACAATGACAAGCAATATATAACACACAATTCATAGTGCAACAGTTACAGGGATTAACATAAATCCATGTTTCTTTATTTATTTATACTTTTAAAATATATATATTTTTACCTGTCAACCTAAAATAGCACTCTCCATTTTAGAAATATTGTTTTTTCAACCCCCTCCACCTTACTCACCCATCCAACATGTCAGTCACAAATACAGTATATGTTGATTGCTAGAAACCACAAAAAAACAAACAATTGAATGTTAACTTGCACAAATAAATAAAGTTCACTTGCAAAAATAATTAAATACATGAGTAAAATTAGAATGTGAAAATTTGTCATCAAATAGTATATTAATGACACTCTTATTTTGCATCTCACCACCAGGTCATTACCCTTTACATTGAATAAATGTCAAGTATTTACTCCACATTCTCCTATAAATCTATAAACCAAGTAGTCTGACTTTTTTTTGTATGCTGCAACTTTCCCCAGTTCTGTAACCCATGAAAGATGGTGAACCACATGTTTCTGAAAAGGGTACTAAAAGACTAACCATAGTATTGTTTTTTATTTATTTATAAGCATTAAATATTAATTTTACATTCAGATAAGCATTTAAACAATAAAAACAAAGGACCCATGACAATGTCAGCACTGGGGAGGGCTCAATATTAATGATTGAAATGAACTGAGTGATGGATTTTGGATGCTCCTTACTGAACAAAAAGTAGACTGCAAACAGATACTGTGTTATTGGTCAGTGACACATCCATTTTGATGCTAACTCTCTTTGCGATGACTAGGCTTGACATCCTAAAATGGGGATACAAGTCAGATAAACATTTATTAGACCTATGGAGAGTACAGTACAACAGGAAAAAGAAAAGAATCTCTCACAATTACATTAAAACTTACTTGAATTAGAGAGAAGTGTGGTGTTTTCATCTGAATGTAGATGACCAAACAAGTAATGTTGCACTCCAGAGTCCAGACCTGCAGTGACAGTGCAAAATATTTATTTATTTATCAATCAATCATAAGAACGAGCATGACAAAAGGTGGAAAATAGAAGAAGAAAAAAAAAAAGATATCAGTAACTTAAGATTAGCTGATTGATGAGTTTCAGTTGGCACTGTTAGGAAAAATAAATGTACCTTTTGTGTTATTGTTTTGCAGCAGGTTGGTCATGTTTCCTCTGACTTCCAATTTTCAGCTCTCTGATGAGGTGGAGCTAAAACTTTAACAGTGCTCTCTGAGATAGATGAACATCTACAACAACCAAATACAGTGTGTTTTGAATAATATACAATTACTTCAGCAAAACAAATAATTATATTTTACTATACTATAACTGCAAACTCCAAATACTCACAATTATCCACTGAAAAAATGGAAACATCTCCATCAGCTTCTCTCTTTGTTCTTCTTGGTTTGAATTCATGTTTATAACGGCAGTCTGACAGCGACTGAAACTGAAACATCTTTTCCTATATGTATTACGTTAGGCTATAACATGAACTCTTGCCAGCATTATTGATCAATTCACAATAGTTTTATCAAGATACTTTAGGGATTAATGTTAAAAATGACAAACCTCCCGGCGGAGAATTGCGCAGGCCTGGACAACGCGATAAACCACCTTTCTTCTTTTAGCTTCTTTGAAAGAAACGTGTAACGTTATGCTGACTAAAAATGACAAGGGTTTATGTAAAAGTAATTAAAATAAGCTAAAATTAATTAATATTCTCACTTACCAATGTAACGTTCGTTCTCCCGAGCGCAGTCAGCCCACCGTGAACCGTTGAAGTTTAAACAGCTGTTTAACAGTTGTTTGCCGTTTATGTCAAAGATCATTTTATGCATCTGTTTGAATGGATGAGTTACAAGAATAGCCTTTTTATATGAAACACTGAAACTCCATATGAGTATGTTGCTCGTCAATAAAAGAGCTGCACGGCATCTTACATGACATGATTACTAAAGGACTTGCAACCATGTTAGTGTGAAGACTAGCGTGTACCTTTTAATAAATAGATAAAACTGTCCAGATTGCTGTCCAGTTTGTTGGTATAAATTAATAGGCTGATTCAGTGCAGATGTAAATTTTAAGTTTATTTTCTTCAGAATAAAGGTGTGTCAAAGTAAAATTGAAATAAAAACACAAATATAATGGTGTAAACATACATAAAGCATGGTTCAGCCCAAAGAACCCTTTTGTGCCAAAAAGGGTTCTTTCTCCTTATATAGAACCTTTTTGGCATAAAGGGTTCTTTGGAGCTGAGTAAAGAACCCTAGGGTTCTATATAGAACCCCAAAGAACCTTTTTTTCTAAGAGCGTAGTTCGGTGAAAATGTGCTGGAGTGACGTGCTCTCACTGTGAGCCGTGCAGTTAAAACAGAGGAAGAAAGTTGTATTCTGCTTTATTTTAAGTCCACCCGGGAGCTATTTTGCACTGTAAACCTGACAGTACAAGACCGAGTAAAGAAATGGCATGCATTGGTAATTTTGTCCGTCTCATCCCTTTGCGCGAACATGAATTGATGAGCTGTTACGCTGCCGTCGGGAGTCGTTGAAGCGGAGAAAGTAATACTGTTCATTGGATAATGCCCAAATTCAAGTCACAAAATACTGAGAGACAATGCTGAGATTGAAAAATCATGCTAAAAGAAGAAGAAGAAAAATAAAAAAAAGTTATGTTTTAAAAAAAAGTTTTCATTTCAGATCTGAAATTAATTTTCTCTATTAATGATAGAAGCGGTCAGAAAATCTGACATTGTCATAAAAACTCTGGGGGTAAATGGAAACTACCAAACCAACTGAATGGCATTTTCAGGGCTGCTCATCTGACTTTAGTTCTTGGTGATAAAAAAAAAAAAGAAAAAGCCTTTCAAAAAAAACTCAAACTTTCTATTTTTTGTACTTCACGAGCTTCCTGCTGTACAGGACATCCTGCATATCCTGCATATTCATGTCCTCCCCCACAATTACAGCATTTAATCTCTGCCTCCTCCTCACACTTGCCATATTCATGTTCTCCCCCACATTTTGCACAACATACTTTCCCTTCACAAAAATTTGCAGTATGTTCCATGTGTTTGAAGCATCTCAAAGGTGGAGGTATGAACTCTCGTACCGAGAAGCTTACAAATCCTAGCTTCACCCTTATCGGCAGAGTACTCCCTTCAAGCTGAAATCATTACGCTCATGCTTTCACATCTTTAATTATCTTTCCACTTCTGCAATCTTCTAGCATTGATGACTGTGCCTCCACTAAAACTTCCTTTAATATCATCCATTTTATCAGACTGAAATATTGAGTCTATGCCATCTGTTATATTGGTTAAGAGTGTTTTCAGAATTACGTTTCTCCGTGTATGTTGTATTCTCGATTCAGTCGCCATTTTGAGTGTTGCGTTGTTTCAGTGTGCACATGCATTAGTTAAATGGAATAGAAGAAAATAATTATATCAAATTAATATTTAAAGTGAAATGAAATCTAAAGTATTTTTGTTGTGAAATCTGGTCTTTAAGACTTTCTGTATCTTGATAATTGGTGTTTGCATTTGTGATACTCTTTTTGCACTCATTGTAAACTATTATTATTATTATTAGAAATGCATCTCAGATTCTCAGTATATATGTATCTATTGTGGCGGGAGGAGCCAACGACAGACACAGTGGGTGTGGCGTCGGGCCTCGGAGAGGCTTTTATTAAACAGAAATAATAAAATAAAGTGTCCAAAGGGAATAAAGTGTCCAAAATAAACAGGGGATCTGGTGTCCTCGTCGTGCTGCGAGGTTCGTGAAGGAGGGCAGTGTTCTGGAAGGGAGGGTCCAGGTAAGGGGCGGAGTCCGGCGGCCGCACGCGTTCCCACTCGAGGGCGCGAGGGGCGGCATCCTGGCCCGAACGACCGTACACGGGTGCGGTTTCTCGCATCAATTGCATTTTGAGGGAAAAACAAACACGTCGCGTCGCATATTAGGCTATTACATTCAGAAATGATGAAGGCTAAAATGCCGGTAAATAAAAATGTTTACAAACATTACAATCATGGTTATTAGTTTCTCTCCACAACAAATCCTCTAAACTTAAGGCTATAGCCAACATCAATCTGAAAACAAATTAAGTAAAATGCAAGTTTGAGCTGTTTCAGCTGAAAGAAACTTGCTCTGACTGATCTTAAAATATATCAGTGCATTTGTTTTGTCTCAAGATGCACACAGTAATGTTTTTTCTAAGCATGTTTATAAAAATGACTTTAATGTCCTAATTGAACTATGGCCTAATCCTGGTTTAGTCTAAGCCCTGTCTGTGAAACCAGGCCTCAGTTAAACTTTATACATCGTGTGAGTGGTTAATTATTGTTGTGACAACCTTATTCTCTGTTAAGCCAGGCATACACCATGCAATATTTGCTGTCGTCCGACATCGTACGTGATTTATCTCCCATCACTGATGCTCGTATGGTCGTGGCTGGCATCGTGTGAGAGGGATTTACAAGCAGAGCAGAAACCTCACGAGCTCCCGATCATTTTTAAACATGTCAGAAGAGTTCAGCAGCTGTTGGCTTGCATTCGTGAGGTGTGTGCGGTTGAACGAGCCGATTTGTCGATCTATCTGAATTCGCTGAACTTTTTTATTTTTTCATTTTTATTTTATTAACGCACGGAAACAGTACACAAACATACAACCATCAACAAATAAAAATGACAACAAAATTTAAAAAAGGGTGTTCAATACATTACATTTCAAATTGAAGAAAAAGAGAAAAGCAATTTGAGACTTACGTGTCATTAAAGACAAGAAAAGAGTTACAAAAAGTTTTTAAAGCTTTGTTTGTTCTTAGACAATTGGATCAATGAAAAGTATTGCTCAAATTCTTTCATGAAAACGAAACAGGTAACAGGTCAGATGTAGTACTTCTTGTTAACTACAGCTGTTCCTAGCTATATTATAATTCACACACGGGGTGACCAGACATCCCAGGTTCCCGGTGCTGAACGATCCTGTGTGTGTAGCAAACACTTATGTCTCGTATCAATATTATGCAGTTGAGAGAGAGAATTATTTAATGGCTGTATGATACACTGCCCTTTTCTCAACTCAATTCAACACGTCATTACATCAGGAACTTCACGAGATTGCTTCAGAATTCAGCGGGTATTAAAATCGTGTCGTAGATCACTGCGTTCGTACGATTTTCAGATAAACTCGCTGTGCTTGGACATTTTAAACAGGAATAAATATGAAAATATTTTTGAAAGCTACATTTAAAAACACACATACACAGTTAAAGAGAGTACCATCAATAAATAATTGTAAGTTTACAAAACGTGTCTACAATAAGTAAAAACACAACAACAACAAAAGTTGGATTTATAAGTCCAATAAAAAGACCTAATGAAAAATAATAGCACTTATAGATACTCAAACTTTTAAATAATCAAAAGAAAATTTAAATAAAAACAAAATAATACTACTAATCAACCATGAAGAGCCCAAGAGCATTTCAGAGGTCATCCAGGTCCAGAAGATCCTGCAGGTGAACATCAGAATAGTCTGCTAAATCTTCCAGAAGCAGTTCTGCCAGTGGCTGGTTCTGGAGATCTGGCAGGAAGTCTGGAAAAACAAACAAACAAACAATAATAAAGGTTACACTTTATTCTGATAGTCCACTTTAGACATTCTACTAACTATAAGTAACTTTGTAACTACATGTCAACTAATTCTCATTAATTTGCAACTACATGTCTACTAACTCTCAGTAGGGTAGGTTTAGGGTTAGTAGAATAAGTTGACATACTTGTAAAGTTTCTCATAGTCAGTATGTTGTATGTTGTGGATCCATCAAAATAAAGTGTTAGAAGATATTAAGCAGACAGTCTACTAATACTCTAATGACTGCTAGTTGACATGTAGTTGCAAAGTTACTTACTGTTAGTAGAATGTCTAAAGTGGACTATCGAAATAAAGTGTTACCGTGATAAATACTTACTATGACAAAAGTAAGGCAGTTTTGGAAATTGCTCTTTATTTGAAAGAGTGCGTGGCTCTGAAAAGAGCCCTTAGTGATTCAGCTCCATCTGCAGGGCTTCTCTGAGGTTGCTGAGTTAAAGCTGGTTTCCCTCACGGCTCAGGTGCACTCCGTCTCTGATCAGATGAAGCAAGCTGATGTTTCGGTGAGGAATGCAGTGCATGTTTCTCTCTGACAGGAAACCAGACATGGCTCCGTTGAGCCAGCGCCGGCTCCTCTCGATGCCGTAGGCGCTCCTCCCGGTCTGACCTCTCCAGTTCAGACGGGGAAGAATGTCTGAAAACAGGACCTTGGTCGCGGGAATCAACTTAAAGACCCTGGTCAGGTCAGTCTTCATTTCCTGAAGGAAATCCACGTGGTTTGGGCCCTCGAGACACAAGCTGTTTGCACCGAGGTGAATCAGCAGGACTTCAGGAGCTGGACTGCTAGCTCTGAGACTCCACAGCGTTGGAAGCAGATGCTCCCAGAGCCTGCCTCCTCTTCCATCCCAGGTAACCTAGCAGGGAAGATCAAGGTTCATGTCGAGCTGCTTCTCACAGAGGTAAGCGTGCAGCCTACAGATGTAGGAGCTACCAACGATCCAGACACACGGCACACAATGCTCAGCCATCTCTCCAGAAAGAGTGCAGGAGCTGTGATTGGCCTCCAGTATTTATGCTGCTGTTGGCTGAGTGGGCTGGCTCTTCCCACCAATGCTTTGCTAGATGTGTGTAGCCACTCCCCTTTCCCCACCACAGATGCCATTCGCAGGAAAGAGTGAAAGAAAAGTATGTTTCTCACATAACCTTCATATATGAATCATACTTCCAAATGATGGTGGAAGAGAGGAGTCTAGTGAGCAGTTTATTGAAACATTATGAAACGGCTCAAAACAAGAAATATCAGTCACCATTTTGTTCACTTGATTGTTTTTGTGTAACTATTTGTATAGTGTGCATGAAACCATATATAGATGGAACATGTTTTTTGCTCCTTTATTTCTTAGGCATCAGAGTTTCTGTGGATTTTGTGAGTATATGCCAGCATATATGTTTAGATTTATGACCTTCATTTAATCTATCCATTGATTTATAATGATCGACTTCAATCATATAGGGGCGGTTTCCCGGACAGAGATTAAGCCTAGTCCTAGACTAAAATGGCCCTTTAAACCAGATTAACAGAAATCTGCTTTCTCTGTCATGGTTTTAAATTGTCTCAGACTTAGACTAGTCCAGACTTTAATAGGCTGATTTTCTGAAGGAAGACTAGAGCTACTTCAGAACTAAATTGGGACTTAAATTTAATCTACCAGGAGGCAGGTTTAACTTCAGATTCACGTTGTGTTTCCAGTCTTTATATATCAAAATTATTGGCACCCTTGGTAGATATGAACAAAGAAGCCTGTGATAATAAATCTGCACAATTAATCATTTTGATCTTTTATTTAAAAAAATGAATAAATAAATGTACAACCTTTCAACCAAGTAAAATGGAAGGGAAGGGAAATCTCATTATGAATTTTTATTTCTCTCTAATACACATTGGCCAGAATTAATGGCATCCTTTTATTCAACACTTTTTGCAAACTCCTTTTGCCAATTTACCAGCTCTGAGTATTCACCTATAATAACTGATAGGTTTGAAGAACACCTGCCAAGAGATCAGAGACCATTCCTTCTTCCAGAATCTCTGCAGACCCTTCAGCTCCATGTTGATACTCTCTCCTCTTCAGGTCAGAGGACTGGGACAGCCATGGCAGAACCTTTGATCTGTGCTCAGTTACTCATTTTTGTGTTGATTTTGATGGTCCTTTTGGATCATTGCTCTGTTGGAAGATCCAGCCATGGCCCATTATAAGGCTTTCTGACCCGAAGACTCAACTATTTTCTGCAATTCTCCAGCTGTGATCCTCGGAGAGTCTTTGGCCACTCAAACGATCTTCCTCACATGGTATCAGGACAATATAGACACAGACAATAGGCAGATGTTGATTGAAGCTCCCGCTCACGAAGCTCCCGAAGCGGCGGCGTCCGCTCACGAAGCTCCCGAAGCGGCGGTGTCCGCTCACAAAGCTCCCGAAGCGGTGGCGTCCGCTGAGCTTTTCTCCAAGGAGGCGGGGCCCATCTCAGGCCTTTCCGAGGCGGCGGTGCCCTTTCACGATCCTCCTGAGGCAGCGGTGCCCTCTCACGATCCTCCCGAGGCGGTGGTTCCCGCTCACGATCCTCCCGAGGCGGTGGTTCCCGCTCACGAAGCGGCGGCGTCCGCTCACAAGGCTCCCAAAGCGGTGGTGTCCGCTGAGCTTTTCTCCAAGGAGGCAGGGCCCATCTCAGGCCTTTCCGAGGCGGCGGTGCCCTTTCACGATCCTCCTGAGGCAGTGGTGCCCTCTCACGATCGTCCCGAAGCGGCGGTGGCCGCTCACAAGGTTCCCGAAGCGGCGGTGGCTGCTCACGAGGTTCCCGAAGCAGCGGTGGCCGCTCACGAGGTCCCCGAAGCGGCGGTTCCCGCTCACGAGGCTCCCGAAGCGGCGGTGTGCGCACGCAAAGTTCCCGAAGCGGCGGTGGCCGCTCACGATCGTCCCGAAGCGGCGGTGCCCGCTCACGAGGTTCCCGAAGCGGCGGTGTCTGCTCACGTTCCTCTCGAGGCGGCGGCGCCCGCTCACAATGCTCCCGAGGCGGCAGTGTCCGCTCGCGGTTCCCCCAAGGAGGCGGTGTCCGCTCACGTTCCTCCCGAAGCGGCGGCGCCCGCTCACAAAGCTCCCGATCCTCCCGAGGCGGCGGCGCCCGTTCACACAGCTCCCGAAGCGGCGACTCCCGCTCACAAAGCTCCCGATTCTCCCGAGGCGGCGGTGTTCGCTCACGATCCTCCCAAGGCGGCGACGCTCGCTCACAAGGCTCCCGAAGCGGCGGCACCCGCTCACAAGGCTCACAAGGCTCACAAAGCTCCCGATCCTCCCGAGGCGGCGGTGTTCGCTCCCGATCCTCCCGAGGCGGCGGCGCCCGTTCACACAGCTCCCGAAGCGGCGACTCCCGCTCACAAGGCTCACAAAGCTCCCGATCCTCCCGAGGCGGCGGCTCCCGCTCACGATCCTCCCGAGGCAGCGGTGTTCGCTCACGATCCTCCCGAGGCGGCGGCGCCCGTTCACACCACTCCCGAAGCAGCGGAGCCGCCACTGCCTGTTTCAGGGTGGCAGCTCCACACACACTGCTGTGGTGGCCGCTGGTTCTGCCCTGGGTCCCCATCCCGCCGGCGCTGCCTCAGTCCCCAGGTCCCCCACCAGCACATGGACCTGGCCCCCCATCCCTCCCCTTCCCCTGCTCCGTTCCCGCCTGGCCATCCCCCTGGTCATCCCCCTGGTTGGGTGCTTGGGAACGTCTGGTAGCCATTCCTTAGAGGGGGGGTCATGTCAGGAGTCCGGGTCCTGCGTTTCTCCCTCTCACCACCAGAGGTCACTGTCTCCCGGATTCAATTCCCCAAACTCCACTCACCTCATTATTGATTAATTTGCCCCAGCTGTTTTCCTGATTGCCGTCCCTATTTAGGCTATTGATTAATTTGCCCCAGCTGTTTTCCTGATTGCCGTCCCTATTTAGGCTTCCTGTGTTTTCTGTTCGGCTCTCGTTTGTCTCACTTTTGTGCCAGGTATGCCTGTGACTTATGTCTGCCCTGTGCCCTGTGTATGTCTTGTTTTCAGTGGTTGTGTTTACTCTGGCTTTTTCCCCTTCGGGGTGGTTTCATTTGTGTTTTGGTTTATTTTATAATTTGTAAATAAAGAAAATTCCTTTTGCCAGCAATTGAGTCTTCGTCTCTCCCGTCCCGTGACACAATGTAAACAATCCAAATAACAATGTAAGCTCACATTACTGGATTCTCTTTTAGCTCACTGATTAAGTTATTGTGGTCGCTCTCAATTATTGTTATATCCATCATAACGTTGTCATTGCTTTAACACAGTTCTCAATGTTCTTATTAATTTGCTTACATCACATGTAATAAATGAATGGTGTAAGGATCCACCCGCTAGTCCAAACAACAGAATCCAGCGGCCTGGTCGAAGGTTTAGTGCATGTTCGGTCTTTTACTTGCGCTTCTGAATTTATCAGGATCTAGTTTCAATTTTAGTCTAACTCCGTGCTTGATCTGACTCCAGTTTCAAGTGATCATTAAATTTACACAATATTTATAATTAAACTGATCACAGATATCGATTGTACATAAATTTAGATATTTGATTATTCCGGAAATCCCATACTTTCAATTATTCGTTCATTAGGGACTCAATATCGCTTAGCAATTCACTCGGCCAACAGTGAACGCACGGACACAAACTCGTCAGTTCTGAACTTACTCAGAGGGTGCAGAGTGTCAGTAGCGGTTTTAGGCATGGGCGAACCGGGCAGCTGCCCACAACAGAAGCACAGAGTTAACTTAAGTTTTCAATATTTCTCATAATACAAGTGACTACTGTGAAATTGAGACCAGTTTACCCATCGCACCGAGACCTTTAAAATGATACCAAACATGAAAGGGAAAAACAACAGGTTCACAAGATACATGACGTGGTATTTGCATATTCTTAATGAACTTTGAGTGAACCCTTTTGGGGAGAAAGAGGGAGAGGCTGAGATGGCAGGGTGAAGAAGGGGGTCGTAAATGATCAAAGAAGATAAGTTTGGTTAGGGTGGTGTTGTCTGTTCTCTTTGGAGATCTTTTGTTCTCTTTGGAGATCTCTTCTCCAGATTAGTTTTACGGCTTTATTGCATGGCATCTGTGATTTCCTGAGTTAATTTCATAAAGGAAATAATTTCACTCCCTACAATGGTTTCCCAAGTTGGAATTTCACTGGTATGCCGCTAGGATGGTGAAATCCTGTGTTGGAACCAGAGTTTGTGCAGAATTGTGTTTGATATGCTGGGTAAGTTTTACTGAACTTGGATTGTTGGTGAAAACTACTGGATCCAGGGTGTGATTAGAAGGGTAGGTTCAGACGTCAGTGCTGTTTATGTAAATGTACATTTGTTATTTTACAGTACACATACTATCTACAGGTTAGATTAAAATGAAAACATTTCTTAAAAAACAACAAAAACAACACATACAATTTTGCTCATACTTAAAATTTAGTATACTCATATCTGTGTGTGTGTGTGTGTGTGTGTGTGTGTGTGTGTGTGTGCGCGCGTTTTTGTGAAAAGTCAGGACATAGATGTGTATAATGTCAAAGGTATGACAGGTATTACAAGGTGAAGGTGACATCTCAGGACATTGACCCATGTCCCCACTTTTCAAAACGCTTATAAATCACTCAGAATGAGGTTTTTTTGGGGAAAGCTGAAATGCACAGTCTCCTGTAAGGGGTAGGTTTAGGTGTAGGGTTGGTGTAGGGCAATAGCACATACAGTAAGTACACTATAAAAACCATTACGCCTATGGAGAGTCCCCACTTTTCACAAAAACGAACGTGTGTGTGTGTGTGTGAGGGGTGCAGGTATATCCTATGTTATGGGGACAAAGATGTCAATATCTAAAATCTTTGTCCTTGTGGGGACATTTTTTGTCCCCCATGATTTATAACAAGCTTATAAATCATACAGAGTGAAGTATGAGTGATATCTTAAAACACACAAAGTTTTCTGTAAGGGGTAGGTTTATGTGTATTTACCTGAAAACTCATCTCTTCCGTCAGCACTTGACTTCATCATTTCAAAAAAAAAAAAACCTTTGCTTTCTTTCCTTGACCTCTCCCCATCTAGCTAGTATTTACTCTGAACAATCCCTGATACTTTGTATTGCAAGCACTGCCTGTGTTTATTTGCCTCTTTATAATGAATCGCTTACTGTATTCCTCAATTGTAAGGAACGCTTTGGATAAAACCGTCTGCTAAATTAATAAATGTAAATGTGTAAGGTTGGTGTAGGGTGATGGAAAATACAGTTTGTACAGTATAAAAACCATTACACCTATGGAATGTCCCATAAAATATGGAAACCCAACGTGCGTGTGTGTGTGTGTGTGTGTGTGAGAGAGAGAGAGAGACCAAAGAATCAGTCAAAGTGTTGATTCATTGTCTAAAGCAGGGCTTATTTAAAATGTTTATTTGTTTGTCTTGTCTTGTCATGTTATGTACTTTAATTTCTTTTAAACAATATTGTTCAGCACAATGGCCAACCATTGTTGTTTTATTGTGCTTTATAAATAAAATGAACTGAATTGAACTAAAGTGTGGCACTAGTGTAAAGAAAAGACATAAATGGAAGACCCCCATTTACAATTTGAGTTTTATATATTTCTATACAGAAGTGGTAATCCATCCAGACTAAATGTCTGAAAGTGCTTGGAGTGGGTCTTGAGCTCCTGCTTACATACTTTAATAGATATCTGCAGGAATGTTACATATTTTCATGTGTACACAGTGGCGTGAATTATCCAAACCACTAGGGGGAGCTCTCGCCAAGGTCTGCTCAAAAACACGTAATACAGCAGTTAATGCAAGGTGAGCAGATAGATAACACACAGAATTGAGACGCTCCATATGTGATTGACTTTATACTGTCATATCTTTTCTTGCAGATTTTCACGCAAACAATCTTATTAAATGTTACACCAGAAACGACGCCTGCTCCTTTCTATATGTGTAACAAAAGCATGATTCTGTGCATGCAAGAATAATTCAGTATATTTCAATTAAGGGGTCCATGAACAGTTCTCATTGTTGTTTTGGTGCTTTAAGTAGATTTTGAGCACCATAAATCCGTATTGTAACTCGTAGCTAGAAAGCGATCAGAGACGACTGGGGTGGAAGTTTGTACAAGAAACAAAGATCGGTATTGTGCACAAGTGTGACAATGTGTTGTAAAAAGTAATTGTTTTATGATTTTGATGGTTAGACGGGTAAATTG
Source organism: Onychostoma macrolepis (assembly GCF_012432095.1). Taxonomy (NCBI): domain Eukaryota; kingdom Metazoa; phylum Chordata; class Actinopteri; order Cypriniformes; family Cyprinidae; genus Onychostoma; species Onychostoma macrolepis. Next base: position 2,181,720 of record NC_081157.1, read on the forward strand.
TCGAAGTGGGGCGTGAGTTAAGTGGCGCACGTGGAGTTATTGTGCTTTAATTTGTACAAATATCTAGCTAAATAACTGTTAAATGCTAGGGGTCTCTCTTAAAACTTACACTAAAAATGTTTCCACTGTTCAGCTTCATTTGTCAGTTAGTCTGAGCCAAAACTTGTTGTAATACTTTGTTTTGTTCCAGGCACCAAGGAGCAGACAGCTCAATACATTCAATTAAGGAGTGAAAATGACCATTTATTTACTGGGGACAAAAACTCGGCCAGTGTGGCTTGGAGGTAATCCATTACCCATTTGTAATATTTCCACTATCCACCTCGTGTGTACACTAACCCTCACCCGATACAAAGCCCACAACAACAAGTTTTTGTGTTTTGTTTGTTTGGAGTGCTGTTGTGCAAGATATGTTTACAACTGTTTTAACCAAACAAAGGATCCTTTATGCTTACCATTCGTTAAAAATGTTTGTTTGCAATGTTTGTTTATATATATTTTTGATGTCATTTATAATTTGTAAATTTCTCTAGATTGTTTATTTTTGTAATATAAGTTAAAAGTGAAATGACAGCGTTGTTCTATACATTATTTATATTTGGAATTTAAGTTATTTGTAAATGAACCAAAGACATTTCTGTAGACTGTTTATTTCTCTAATACAAGTTGACTTTTGTAAATAAAAGACACAAGTAACTGTTCGGGAATTTTTTGGGGGCGGCATGTAAATTATAACTTGTAAATGAGAATAAATTGTTTCAATACATGTATTTACAACATAACATTTGCAACATCAGGAAAACCACATAATTTCAAATTAACAGTACATGAAACACATTGGGGGAAAAAAGATGGACGCTTTCATTCAGCTGAGCAGAGAGACCCTGGTGGTGCTGCTGGACCCGGATGGTTCAGTGCATGATGCACGACCTGCCTCTTGTAGGGAGTGATGAGGGGGAATGGGTGTCGGAGGCATGAGTACCCTCCATCTGCCTGGATAAAGTGCCCTGGAGGAGGGCACACTGACCTCCTGTAGAGTGGGCTGTGGTGTCATGCACCCATGTGGGTGTCAATGAAGCGGCCCTGATGGTCACCAACAGCCTGCAGAATAATATTACCATTACAAAAATCTCAATCTTAAATATTTGCTCATTCTGTGTATTTGTGTCTTTAAAATAGGATAACTTTGTTGCAAAAGCAAGCTTGATTTCAAATTTGATTTCAAACTGAATTGAATTTACAAAAAAAGACAAGTACACAGTCAGTAATAAAATTATAAAACAAATAACCGCAATTCAGTTGAAGTTATTCAAAATATGACAAGACTAAATTTTTATAGGCAGTGTTTTAAGAGCCATATATGTTATTTATTTAGATAAATGGAGCATCAGATGGCTTTGACCATGATGGTGGCTGAACAAACTCAGGGTTACAGGATTAGTTTTGAGTTGACAAAACCAAACCAGTCTAATCCGGCTTTGTTGGTACCATAAAGCTGATCATCAACTTTCTCTGTCAACTCTGGCTTGATCCTGAATTAATGGAGCGTGTGCACATGAAAGTGTGACATCAGTAATGAGCAGCCAATCACAAGCCTTGAAACTGTGATTCACTTCTTGTGAGAGAGTCAGTGCGAAGATTAAAAGATTGAACAATATGAAGAATTTAAACATTTACACAACACGATCATGAAACGATCTATCCATGAAAGAGGAAAACTTAAAGAAAACATCTTACCATATAAGTGCAAGTAAAAGTTGTAAAGTTAGTTTATAGAGTTGATAGTATTTATAGGTATAAAAACACAATCTAAGCTCATATGTAGTCATGTTTAAATCTATTGATTCTAAAACTTACACTGCATATTATCTATATGTTTACATTGATTTTAAATAAAAGCTTAATAATTACTATTGAACTAAGATGGCTTGTGTAATGGATTAAGTAAGGAATAATTGACGACGGGCCGTTGGATTATTAGAAAAAGGTGGTGATGCGGTCACGAAGCGGAGTGGCCGTTACACCTCGGGTGTGCGTTATTTTTCTAATAATTCAACAGACCGAAGTCAATTATTCTGCTTATACTACGATTTAATCATCATATAGTGGCCTGATTCAATGATCTCATCAGGAGATTAATGTCTGAGTATATTAGCTGTTAGTTTTGCATTATTTACAACAGTCTTGTAATGACACTCAGATATTCATCATCAATACATAACCAAATTCATCTGATCAGAATTTCTCTAGCATGTTTTGCTATAACAAATATCCTTTACAAACACAGTTACAGCAGCCAGAGAAAAACCGATGTTAAAAAGTCAAGTATCAAGAGCCCAACTAAAGCAAACACTTATCTCCACAAACTTTATTATTTTCAATAAAACATTAACTCTGTTAATTCTTAATAAGAAGTTTTGTATGAAAGATAATAAGTCAGACTGGTTTATAATAAGTGTAGATGCTGAGATCTAGAGAGATCTGTTAGTGTTTAATGTTTTGTTGGGATTTAAAGGGTTTGTGTTGTCTGAGTTTTGTGGGTCAGCATTGTGCTGAAGAGTAGAGTCTGTGCTTCAGTCCAGGAGAAGACCGAGAAACATTGATGTTGTGCCGCATGTTGCTTTATTTAAAGGCAGTAGCTGTGCTGTTGCTGATGCAGTGATAGTTACATTAGCTCAAGCATGGGTGCTGTTATTAACTAATGGTTAAAAAAAATTAAAAAAGTAAATATAAAGAGAGTGTTTCACAGTGATAATCCAGACTATACCTGTAAAGTAAGTTTTTTTTTTTTTTGTTTGTTTTGTAAAACGTTTTTGTTTTTTGTTTTTAAATTAGGATATAAATTAGGACATTTTACCTTAATTTTGCAGTTTTTGTTTGGCAGCCACTTACTGATAGCTTTAAAAAAAAAAAATCTTTAACCTTTATTTACATTAATGGTAAACGTCTGGCACCCTGTGCTGCCATGCATTTCACTTTTTTTTTTTGAGCAAGAGTGAATCCTGAAGAAAGTCTAACTAACTAACCTACTCATCACAGCTTTGAACAAATAACAGCAGGAAAGCCCCTCCAACATCGTTAACTTTAACCACAGATTATTAGTCGAAGAGAGAACACATGGTGACTCTCACGAGTAAAATCATGAGTGAACACCATAGAGGGGTTGATTTCATTTCCAGTAGAGAGAATCCAGACTGAGACTCCCTCTGAGACCTTTGACCTCGTCCTTGAATTCCTTCACCACTCACTGATTAGCACGGAGACTGCCTTTACTTACATAAAACACATCAGATCATCCCAAAATCATGCTAAGAGGATTATAACCAGACATCATTCCATCGCATGAGTCCATGTCATGTTTGTAACTCACGCATTAGACTATCATGTTATAATCACTTATTGTTTACGTCCTGTTGAAAAACTATTGAATAGTTTATAGGTTTATATTTGTGTCTGTTATGTGTGTGATTGATAACTCATGCCTAAGACAGTGAAATCAGTCAAGTCTTGGTAAAAATTGATCATATTGTTTTAATAGAAGTCAATTATTCTCTGCAAGAACGGGAAAGTTTGGGAGCATGTGACTAAGAAGATAACGCATGATTTATGTATGAGAGGAGAAACCCCAAGCTATACTCCGAGCTAAAACGATGTCTAATGGGTCAAGACATCATTAAACTTGTACAATGTAAACAATGTAAATGTGCAAAACTTCTTATTTAGATAGAGTTCAGATGCTATGCTCTTGCTGTGATATCCAGGTATTGCACTGAAGTTATAAAGTCCAGTATGGTGAGGACACTAGACTCAGCGTGACCATGAGGATGAAGAGTGAAGATCTACTGTGTGTTTCTGTATTTGACTCAAGAACTCGTTTTCTCTCGTGTGTGTCTGTGTGAAGTGTGAGAGAGTTATACTGTACACTATTATACTGAACTGTAGTTTACTACTGATGTACTGCAGTTTAACAGCATTTAACTGACCTACAGTTTTTCATTGTGAAGTTCAGCAGCTCATCATAATAAAACATAGTAAACCATGGTGAAATGATCCATCCTTCTAATATTTCTGTTCACTGTATTTGAGTGGAAAAGATAAATGATTTGCTGTATTCGTTCATAACTGGTGAGTTTGTCAGCACTGCAGAAATATGTTTATCATCAGAACCAGTCTAACCAGGACCGTTTCAGGAGAACAAATGAAACCGGTTTGACTCTATTTAGAGCTGGAGGGGTTTACAGAAAGCAGATTTATGTCTCTGATCATGTTTCAGGGTTACATTACTCCAGATGAACATCTCCTCTTCAGAGGTCTTGATTGTGTCACTCATAGATTATGTGTGAATTCATTATAAATTATTACTATGATATAAAGCTACTTTTCCAATCCCATATTTCACAGATCTGCATTTAAAAGTCAACAAGCTATATTCATGGACACTATTGTTGCAGAGGGAGTTTTCTGTATTTATATTTCTGTAACTCTGATGTGTTACACTTACAGTGAACTGAAGTGAATAAGTTAATGAAGTAGAAATTCTGCTTGTTTCATTGAAAGAGTCTGAGTTCATCACACAGACACAGTATTACATCAAAACTGTCGAGTGAAAGTTTCTCTCAAAGAGTGAAGAGTGCATGTTTGAGCATCACAGACTCAGAAACAGTGATTTCACAGGATGTGAACAACAATATCAGAATGAGCAGCTTTCTGTGATTCACTTGATCATGTTTGATCACCACATGAAGAGCTTTAAATAAAACCATCAAAATAGCTTCAGCGCAGCATTAAAGAAGCAGGAACTGATCAATGAGACATCATGAGACGACACTCAAACAACGAAAGAAAGATGAAACTCTCACCTCAAATTATATGTGTAGATCTTTCTGCTTCTGAAATCTGAAATCTCTTTCACTTCTAGCAGAATGAGAGGAATGACAGTTATTGAAGTGTCGTCCGCCGCAGTTCAAAGAACAGAACGCAGTGCCAGAGTTTGATTCCAGAGTAGGTTTTATTTTTTAATGAGATAAAACCGAAAACTCGTTTGCAAAGGAGTTTTTTAAATGCTCTTTGTCTCTCGTATATATACTCAAAATTTAACAGGGGGAGGGGATTTCTATACATTAAATCACACGTATACCATTCTATATTTCGCTAGTGTACGTAATTCTATCTGTCCCATAGGAGAGGAGACCATCCTGACTTTGTTATGGTAAAGGGGAGAAAGCCCCCTCCTCATTTCTTCCAGATGTGCTTTGCCACGTACCCACGTACTCAGACAAAGGCCTTCAGAATATATTGGAAGATTCAATAGATACATTTTTGGCAAAATTCACCTTGATTACGTCTAAGTAATTCTGATTAATGTCAATAAAAATCTTCTACATTCCTCCCTTTGAGACTTCATTAAGTCTCACAATTTGTTTATGACTACCCAGAGTGCTACTTCATAATTCAGTCCTTTTAGCTAACACTATCTAGTGACTAAGTAAGTCACACAGGTTTACCATCAACGACTAAATGATGCAGCAGCACTCTGGAGGAAAATCAGAACCAAACGTCTCTCTCCACCCTTGATTAGAAGAGAGTAAAAGATTCTGTCTCCTTTCTTCCTTTATAGTAAAATACAATGTTAAAAGCATGAGCGTGCAATTGGTTCAGCGCTTGCCTGTGGTTGTCACAGTTATGTATATCAAACACATAAAAACATATTCAAAACATAATACATTGAATATTCCAAGAAACAATAGTTCGGATCCATTGATCTTCAGCCCAGATACTTTGCGCATCGTAGAGGGCCATCCTTGGGCAGAGGTTAGGCTAGCACTTACACCCAGGATTTGGCTCATCTTTATATCTCCTTTTCATAGTCATCAGAGTCGCTGGATCCATCATCCGAAGTTTGCTCATTTAAGATCAGCTTGTTTAGCAATCCTTCATAATATTCATCCAAGTTTCTTTCTGTGATTATTCGTTGGTTGTTTGGGACTTTTATCATCTCCATTTGTTTCACAGTAGCATTGACGACCAATGTTCTTAGTATAGGTAATACACAACAGAATAATAAACCTCCTATCATTATGGCAACTCCTAAAAACATTCCTAGTTTAGCAAACCATGCTCCCCAAGCTCCCAGCCTTAGATCAAACCAATCCCACATTTTCCCGTCTGTCCCAGCATTAGTTTTAAGTTCAACCCTTAAGTTTTTCAATTTAGTCATTACTTCTGTGAACGCTCCTTCTGGAGCAGTATTATTTGGTATAAAAGTACAGCATTGATCCCCAAACATAACACAGACTCCTCCCTTTTCAGCTAACAAATAGTCCAAAGCTATTCTGTTTTGCCATGTCATTCGGCTTGTTGCATCTAATTGTTCTCCTAAAAGTGATAAGGCGTCATCAGTGTAATTAATAAATCTTTGCTGGTTGTAATATATATAATTGATCCATTCTGTATTTTTATTTTGTGCAATCCAAATGAATATTGATTCAAATCCTAATTTAACTTCATCTCTTGCCTTAAATTCATAAGGTATACCTCTCGGTTGACCAATTGAATCTATATAAACTGCAGGGTCTTTTTCATAAGCTCTTCTCGATCTAGATTTCTCTTCCTTTGTTTCTCCTTCATCTAAAGAGATGTGACTCATTTTATGTGTCAACATAACCCTAGTGCATAATCCTGACCATTCTTCTGGCAATGTTGTCAAAAGGCCATATTCTAATCCACACATCCACCAAATGTCTGCTAACGGAATATCAATGTCATCAAATATCGGTGGTGGACCTTCTTTTATTACTAAATAGTCGACTGTGCATCGCGGTATTTGCCATATTTTGCTACACTTTCCTTTAAATCTTCCTACGTCAACATTTCCCTTTATTACTAAATAGTCGACTGTGCATCGCGGTATTTGCCATATTTTGCTACACTTTCCTTTAAATCTTCCTACGTCAACATTTCCCTTTTTCTCATAACATTCAAATTCCTGATCTGCCATTAATTGTATTCTTCCTTGCGGCTTTTGTATTTTTGTTTCTTGTATAATAGGCCATTTACGAGTACGTTCACATTGCAATTCAGTAGCTTCTCTGTAAATTGTTGTGGATTGAAGAAACTGGCACCAATATGGGCAAAATGCCATTTTTTGGGTACAGTTTCTAAAGACATTTATCGCTCTACCTCGTTCTACAAAACATTTACCCCCCATTTTTAATACATCTAGCCCCATTGCATCAGACAGTCCTGGACATGTCTTAAACCATTCATCATGAAATATTTTGCAACTAGAACTGTGTATAGGTATTGGTACAATATACAAAATCGGTCTCGCTTCAAGGCAAACTATGCAGTTTTCCCATTCTTCTTTTTCTGCAGTGTAATTTACCCATTTATACCAACTGTTATCTTCTGCCTTTTCCCATAATATATCTGAATTGCCTTTAATAGTGATGTTATAATTGTCATCTGCAATGTGTCTATTTTGTCTAGATATTTTTTCCTCCTCTACTCGTGCTTGTTCATTTTGGATTAAGTTAAAGTCACTGCTAGATTCATTTGAGGGCTGAAAAGTCAATTCTTGGGAGGTCTGGTTGCTGTTGGTTACCTCTTGCGTTTGCAACTGAAAGGAAGTCTGATTGCTCTCTGTTGGTGGAGCTTGGATTTGCATTTGTTGAGAAGTTTGGTTGTTTTCTGTTATTGTAGCTAGGGGTTGCGTTTGGTGAGAAGTCTGGTTGTTTTCTATTATTGGAGCTTGGGGTTGCATTTGGAGAGAAGTTTGATTGTTTTCTATGGGTTGAGCTTGGAGTTGCATTATTAAATACATTAAGCATAAGAGGATCTCCAAACACATTGTCTGTTTCGTTCCTTTGCCTTTCCTGTTCCTCTGACAGGACGACTGGAACTCCTTGTGAAACCTTTTCTGTGCTGTCTTTTGTTTGCACTTCATCCTGTGTTCTGGGTTCCTCCTTGTCACTCTCTGTCGCATTGTCTACCTGTCTGTTTTCCTCCCTTTCTGTCTTTTTCTTGGGAACTCTCGTGCAGTGGTTTAGATGATACCAAGTTGTACTTCCCTCCACTTGTACTGCTGTCGGAGTTGCTCTCACCACTGTGTACGGGCCCTCTCTCCTCGGCTCATTCCATTTTCTCCGGAACACCCTCAGATATACTTGGTCACCTGGAACAACTGGACACGTTGTCTCCGTTTCCTCGCTGGGCTCCTTTCTTTTTTCCTGTAAATAGATAGCTTTATGTATGGCAGTTAGTTTCTTCATATATGAACGAAGTTCCATTTGTAACTGCTCTAGAGGTGGTCCTTTGTAGGGACCCCTACAATGTGGTACTGGCATAGGCCGACCGGTAAGCATCTCATGAGGTGTTAAATGCATGGTGCGGTTAGTTTGCATGCGATAGCTCATTAGTGCTAGAGGCAAAGCATCAATCCAATTAAGTTTAGTACTTTCACATATTTTGTTTATTTTGGCCTTGATAATTCCATTCATTTTCTCTACCTGTCCTTGACTTTGAGGATGGTAAATGCAACCTAGTCTTTGTTTTATCCTTAATTGTTGCAACACTTGTTTTACAGTTTTTTGTATGAAGGCCGAACCATTATCTGAACTTATTTCTGACTGTATCCCAAATCTAGGAATTACTTCTCTTGTTAGAAATTTGATTACTGTCCCTGCTCCTAGATCTGCTGATGGTACTGCCTCCACCCATTTGCTAAATCTGTCAACGATCACCAACATGTATCTTTTACCTTGTACCCGCTTTATCATGTCCACGTAGTCGACGACCAGATGTTTAAAAGGCCCTTCCGGTACCGATATATGCCCTATGGGTGTCGTTATCCCTTTTCTCACATTGTACTTTGCACAAATTTCGCATGTAGACAAGAATTCGTCTACTGTTGCATACAAATAAGGAGACCAATATCCTTGCTTTTTAATTTTTCTTACCACTTCCCCCCTTGCGCAATGGTCAAAACCATGCGCATCTGCGATAAGAATACTCAAAAGTGAAATTGGCGCAACCATGTGTCCTTCATGTGTACGCCAAATCTCTTGTGAGTCTTTTTTGGCCCCCCTCTGATGCCACATTGACTGTTCGTAGGGGCCTGCTTGTTGCTGAATTCGAATTATGTCATCCAATTGAGGTTGAGGTTCTATAAGTACTACTGGTGTTAATAATGCTATTTGACATCCAGCAGCCTTTTTAGCCTGTAGATCTGCTGCATTGTTTCCTTTAATGACATAATCATTTCCTTTTTTGTGTGCTTGACATTTGATTATTGCTAATCTTTTCGGTAGCATCATAGCAGAGATTAATTGTCCTATTTGATCACCGTGTTGGATGGGAGTCCCATCACTCTTTTTGAAACCTCTTTGTTTCCACACGGCACCAAATAGGTGACATACACTGTGAGCATATGCTGAATCAGTGAAAATGTTAGCAGTTTGTCCCTCTGCTAACTGACATGCAGCTGTAAGAGCTTTCAATTCAGCTAATTGAGCAGAACAAGGTTGTACACATTGCTGTGATATCACTGGTACAAATTCTTTCTTGTCCTTCTTTATCACTGAATATCCTGTATGATTTCCTTCATGGTCTCTAAAGCTAGAACCATCTACAAAGTAAGTGACTTCTGCTTCACAAATGGGTGTCGACTCGAGATCTGGTCGTAATCTGGTAAATGCCAATGACTCATTCACACAATCATGAAGTTTTCCTTCAAATGACAAAGGGATCAAGTCTGCTGGATTGACTATATGACATCGCTTAATAGTTACGTCTGGATACGTAAGTAATGAGGAATAGGCCAAAATTCGAGCCTGTGTTAGAACAAATTTTCCCTGCTCTAATAATTCCACAGTTTTGTGATGAGTGTAAATAGTTACTGGGTACCCCATAGTTATTGTGGATGCTTTTTCATAAGCATAATATACTGCCGCTAGGCCCTGTTGGTAGCATGGAGGGTATCCCTGTGCAACATTATCCAGCTTTGTGCTGTAATAAGCTACAGGCTGTTTTTTCCTTCCACTGCAAGATTCCTGCATTAGTACAGCTGATGCATACCCATCAGCTCTGTTAGACACATAGAGGTGAAACATTTTATTATAATTTGCTGTTCCTAGGGCAGGTGCCTGTTGTAATTCTTTTTTCATTGTTTCAAATGCCAGTATTGCATCTGTGTTCCATATTAATGAATTACTTAGATGCTGAATCCCTGCCTGTTTCATCATTTCTCTCAATGGTCCTGTTTTTACTGCATAGTCTTCTATCCAGTCTGAACTAAAGCCAGTCATTCCTAAAAAAGTCATCATTTGTCCTACTGTTTGAGGCATCGGCGTTTTACTTATACCTTCTAATTGAGAAGGAGCTATAGCTCGTGTGCCATAGGCAATCAATCTTCCTAAGTATTCAACTTGAGGTTGACAATACTGTATTTTGTCTTTGGACACTTTGTGTCCTCCTTGAGCCAATTTTGTTAAGACTTTAATTGAGTCTCTGTGACATTGTTCTAGCGTAGATGCAGAAACGAGTAAATCGTCCATGTACTGTATTAGCGTTCCATCTATCACGAGATCTTCTAAATCGGCTTTTAGCACTTGATTGAATATATGTGCCGAATGCTTAAATCTTTGAGGAATTCTTGTATAACTATACTTTTTCCTGCATAGGTAAACGCAAACAGGTATCTACTCTCCTCTGCTAATGGCACACTGAAGTAGGCGGAGCAGAGATCGATTACGGTAAAGTATTTAGCATCAGGAGGGACGTTCGTTAGTAACGTGTGTGGGTTTGGCACATCAGCTGGCAAATCTTCAACTATTTCATTGATTGCTCGTAAATCATGAACAAGACGCCATCGGTTTTTGTCTGCTTTTAGTATAGGCATAATTGGAGTGTTACAGTAACTAGATGTTTCTGTTAAAACTCCTGCCTTCACTAAACCTTCAATATTGTCTTTTATGCCTGCCTCAGCCTCCGGTTTCAAAGGATATTGTGCTTTTCTGGGTAGACGTGCATTTGGTTTAAGTTGGACTCTTACTGGATTAGCTGATTTTATTAATCCTACATCAGTATCATGTTGTGACCACAATTCAGTTGGTACCTGTTTCTCCATTTCCCTAAACAATTCAGTCTCAATATTGTTTAGTAATTCAGATGTTGTGGTCATCTGTGTTAAATTCTTTTGACTGATTACTACTTCCTGTGGAATACCTAGCAAACTGGTTGCACACAAAATTTTGATGTAATTTTTGTCAGCTGAATGAAAAATCAACGGATGTTCTGTTGATTCCCATTAGCTTTTTCCTGCTTCTCTCATCATTGGTCCTAAATCTTTTGTTTCCCAGTTTTTTCCTACATATATCGCAATATGTGGGACAGAATCAGTTACATTGAACCATTTTTCTACAAATTCACTGTTTGGAATATTTAAAGCTGCTCCTTGTTTACTTATTATGCTATACTCAGAGATTGTCTCGACTTTTTGACCTTTTGTTTCTTCCTGCCATTTCTGTTCTAGTTTTTCATCTCTGTCTTGATCATAGATCATTGTACAATGAAATTCTGATTTTGTTAACCGTGCTTCAGGAATCTGTGCTTCAATAAACTTTCCCCATTTGTTTACTGTCTGTCTCACATCTTGTTCTATCTGTCCTATCCAATAGACATTTGCTTTTGGCTCTGTAACTACCATTTGCATTTCTGTTCCTATTGCATCGATAAATATTCCTTCTGGAGAACACCAAATTTGTAACCCCAATCTGCATAATGCATCTCTTCCTAACAAGTTAATAGGAGTTTGATTTGATACAAGAATGGGCATGGTTATACTTTGATTTTTTGTTTGTAGACACACTGGAGCTGTCATCGGAATTAATTGCATTTGTCCCGAGAATCCTACTGTCTTTGTGAATTTTCCAGACAAGGGGAGATGTGAAGCATATTTTGAATTTAAGCAAGTAAAAATTGCTCCTGTGTCTAACATCATGGGTGTGTCTTTACCCTCTATTTTAATTTGCATAATAGGCTCTTGATCTGCTTTAGTTGTTAACATTGGTAACTGGTTCTCCCCTGTAGGATTCTCTGGGCACCCCTAGTATCCCTGATTTGGTCCCCTCCATGGATTAACAGGGCCCTCTCCTGTACCTCGATTGGACTGCTGCCAGCCTTCTTCTCTGCCCCCTTGAGGGTACTGCTGGTATGACAAGGTGGGACAATTATATCGGATATGTCCTGGCTGATTGCAGATCCAGCATAGATCTGGTAGGCCAGTATAAGGTCTGCCTCTTCCTCTCTGGCCTCTCTGCATTGGTCTTTTTCTCCACCCCACTGGAGCTGGCTGTTGAGGGTAAACATTAATTACAGGTACAGGAAGCTGGTGTGTGTTCGGAGGGCCTACAGTAGAAGGGCTTGGCTGCATAGTTGGTTGCGGAGCACTTACAGGAGACATAACTGTCATTTGCTCCTCACGTTCTTTCATTATTGGAGCTTGAATCTTTCGTTTATTTTTCTTTGTCAGCTCTTCAAGCTGTAGTTGAGTTAGCTTGCGCTGTAGCTCTTTCTCTTGGGTCTTGAGTTTTAGTTCATTCTTTCTGTGTTGCTCCACTGCATGTGTCACATGATCACAAAATTCTTTATGAGTTTTTGAGTTCAAGCCAACAACATCTTCTAGCCTGCTCTTTACGGCTAGAGGCATGGCATCAATTACAGCTTGTCTGAATAACGTAGCCATCAGAGGATCCCCCTCGGGATTTATTTCAGTCTCTTGCTTCCAGTTTTTCAACTGTCTCTGGATATACACGGCTGGATTTTCAGTATCTCCCAGTGGAGTTCCTATAAGTGTCTTAGGATCCAGCCTATTCGGGTACTCCAGTCACAATGCTTGCCATACTGCTGGACGAAATGCATCAAAAACAATTCCATCCATATTGTGAGAGTTCACTGCTCTGTCCAGAGCGGCTGCTTGCAAAATTTCATCCAGCTTTGCCCCTCCTATTATTTTTGCCAGCAATGCTTTAATGTCCCCTACAGCCAAAAGTTTGCCCATTGTTTCCTCCTCAAAAACTTTGATCCATCTGCCAGCCCCGTCATTTATTTCCGGAAGACGCGTCACCAGTCCCTCGAGGTCCTGAGAGGCCCAAGGGACGTATTGTCCCTGCGCACCTTTAATCAAAATCGGAAGTTGTGCAGCCAGCGGTCTAAGTGTCCCTTTTTCTCTGGCTTGTTGCCACTTTCTTGAATCAAATATTTCTCCTTCATCATTTATTTCCTCATTGCTGTCAAACAGCTTACTTCTCTGTCTCTCCAACTCATTTTCTTTTTGAATTTTCTTACCTGATTCTCTGATTTTTTGACCCAACTCTTGTTCAATCATTTCTACTTGTGCTTTAATTTCACGATCTTTTCTCCTTAATCTTTCTAACACTTCCTCATATCTTGTTTTATCTTCCTGGTCTGATTTCATCTGGTTTAAAGCTAAACGGGCTTGCTCATAACAGTCCATGGGTAAATACCCCTCCTTCTCTTTTTTCTGTTCTCTGCTCCCTGCTTTTACATCTGGTTCAAATTCAACTTGACCTTCGACCTCTATTTCCCCCGTCACATCTACCTTCCCCTTGAGAAGCGGTAATAGCCTTTCTCCTGACATATAAGGAGGAGGTTGAGAAAATAGCATCTCTTTTTTGCATGTTTCTTTATCTGCCTCCTTTAAAATTTTCCTGGCCTGCTTTATATTTTTTAAGGTGTTCTCACCTTCCTTTTTAAACATAGCCAACACTTCTTGTTCTTTCTCTCTCTTACTCTCTCTTTTTTCATGTTTTTTACTGACACATTTTGGTTTGTAGTTTTTTACCAGAGTTTCCATTTCCTCACACAACGCTACATCAAACGTCCCTTCCTTTGGCCATTTTGTCATTTTATTTTTTGTTCTCTTTTGCCATTTGTCTGAGATTTTATTTATCACATCTTTACACAAAGGATATTTTAATCCTAATATCTCTACCGGAGTAGCGGCCATATTTTCTCTTTCAATCTGCTTAGTTTTATTCGTTTTATTCTTTTTATTTTATATAAAAATGTTGTCACTATTTTTCAATTAATCTTATCCTTTATTTAATGACTTGCTCCTTTTACTTCAGTCTTTTATTCTATCTGATGTATATACTCTTTCTTTATTTATTTTTTTCAACTTTATTTTATGATCATACAGTATTCATAAAATCTTCAATAATTTTTATTTATTTATTTTTTCCTATTATCTATTGCCTCTTCTGTTTACTTTAGTGCGCACTTATTATTTTTAATGTCTTTATTTAATTTCTTATCTTAATATCTCTTCTCCACAGCGCTGCTCTCAGAAATTTTTCTCTCTCTCTCTCTTTACACAGACACCCAACATAAGATCTTATAACACATCTGGATCCAATCTTTATTGACCCTATTCCTATAAACACTCATACCACTAAGTCCCTTTATGTCTGTTAATTTATTTATTTATTAAGGGCTCATACTTTCACACTGTATCCCTTCATTTATAGGGCTTATCAATCATACTTTTATCCCTTTATTTTTAAAGGGTTTATTCTTACATTCAAACCTCTTGGGCACAACAAGAGCTGCGGCCCCCCTCCACTTGGGAAAAAAGGCACACTTCTCTTCTCAAACCCAATCGGAATTTATTCGTTTTTCATTCACTCTCAGTCTTTCACACACACACGCATTCTGACAAAGACACAGTTTCAAACATTTTTCAAAACAACAAAACAAAGCTTTTTTCTCTCGAGTTCCCACCTGCTCCAAAATACTGGTTCTGTTACTGTAAACTCTCCTTAATCTCCCTTCGCAGTAAAATAACAAGATTCTGTCAGGAATTTTACCTACCCAAGCTGACCCCTGTGACCTTACAATTTTTTTTGTCTTTTTTAATTTAATCAGGGCGGTATCGTAGGTTTTGCGCGCTCATTTCCTCAAATCTGTTTTGAATTTATTTCTGGCCCTTCAGGCTCAGACTAAATTAACACAGATCATTGCTAGCAATGTAAAATCTGCCTGCACTTCCTAATTTCAGTTTAAGTTCTTTATCAAGGCCTCAAACAATAAACCAGATAATGCATGCAGTTATTTCTTCTGGAATAAAACTCCCTTTTACGTTTTTTTTTTTTTTTACTTCTTTTTAAATTTGGTAATTTTTGGAAGAGCAAAATTTAAGTGACCTTACCACTAAGAACAGATTTTGCAAACAACACATAACTATATAAGCAAAAACGCTTACCTGATTAATTAGTGGCCACTTTTTATGTGTTGTTCGTCAGAATCTGCTCAGAGTGGCTGTCCTCTTCGTTGCTCTTTTCCATGTCCCATCTGGGGTGCCAATTGAAGTGTCGTCCGCCGCAGTTCAAAGAACAGAACGCAGTGCCAGAGTTTGATTCCAGAGTAGGTTTTATTTTTTAATGAGATAAAACCGAAAACTCGTTTGCAAAGGAGTTTTTTAAATGCTCTTTGTCTCTCGTATATATACTCAAAAGTTAACAGGGGGAGGGGATTTCTATACATTAAATCACACGTATACCATTCTATATTTCGCTAGTGTACGTAATTCTATCTGTCCCATAGGAGAGGAGACCATCCTGACTTTGTTATGGTAAAGGGGAGAAAGCCCCCTCCTCATTTCTTCCAGATGTGCTTTGCCACGTACCCATTTTGACACAAAGGCCTTCAGAATATATTGGAAGATTCAATAGATACATTTTTGGCAAAATTCACCTTGATTACGTCTAAGTAATTCTGATTAATGTCAATAAAAATCTTCTACATTATCTAAACTCTCATCTGATCAGACAGTTAAAATTAAAGCTTTGTTCTCAGGAAACTGAACTAGAAGTAGTTATACAAGTTTGTGACTACAGTATATGCTTTGAACGTCAGAAGTGTGTAAGATATTTATAGTGTTGTGTAATGTTTGATGGGACAGTGATGGGTTTCTACATTCATCCAGGTAAACAGCATTTTTCCATTGTTTAGTAGGTGGTGATTCATTCTGTGTCGTTATGTGATGCACAAAAAAGACTGGCTCAGTTTGTGTAGTATAGTGACATGCTGACCGCTAGATCATATTTATAAAGCACATTCATACACAGCAGAGCTGATCAGTGAATGTGCTGAACAAGGTCAATTACGACACAAGCAGAAATAATATAAAACAACATAAAAGAAATACTGTAAAACAGCAGAGAATAGAGATGTGTTTAAGTCTAGATTTATAAAGCATGAGAGAAGCTGTGAGGCGGATGTGAAGAGAGCTGATTACAAAGATGAGGAGGACCAGCGACTGAAAAAGCTTTAATGTGAGGCGAGATCTTCATCAGAACATCTTTAAGATCTGCTGGATGAGTGACATCTTTAATATATGATAGGACTTTATCACTAAGGACTTTAAAAACAAATGACAATATCTTAAACTGGATCCTAGAACAAACTGTTATTAATTCATTATTTCAGTTTTGTTATTATTGTGCTGGAGGAAGTTATTTGACAACCATGTTATGTCCACAAGGCAGTCCAGCAAATACAGATAAAGTCACCGGTTTTCAACAAGGTCACACTTTATATCAGGTTGCCTTAACTACTATGTACTTACATCAAAAAATAAGTACAATGCACTTATTGTGTTCATATTGTATTGCAAAACACATCTGCTGCTATTGAGGTGGGATGTGGGTAAGGTTAGGGACAGGTTTGGTGTTATGGGTAGGTTTAAGGGTGGGTTAAGCTGTAAGTGATGGGTCAACAGTGTAATTATAAATGTAATTACATAAATTAATTACAGATGTAATTACATATAGGTATTTTTAAAAATATAAGTACAAAGTAAAAACATGTATGTACACAATAAGTGCATTGTACCAAATGATTAATTTAAATGTAAGTACATAGTAGTGAAGGCCACCTAATATAAAGTGGGACCAATGCATTAAAGGGGACCTAAAAATCACTTTTATAAGGTGTTTGAACACAGTTGTGTGTGAAAACAACCAGCCTATAAATGTTAAAAATCCACCAACTCATTTTTAAAAAAAAACCAATAAATCATGAACAGTTTCTCCAAACGAGCTGTTTTAGATTCTCCCTTTGTTCATGTCACCGAGGGGAAAAGTCCCGCCCATTTTTGACGCTCTGTGCCCTATTAGCATAAACACAGCCCTGAGTGAGAAGCTGCTGTCTGCCATTACTGGAGATATATACAGGTGCATCTCAATAAATTAGAATGTCGTGGAAAAGTTTATTTCAGTAATTCAACTCAAATTGTGAAACTCGTGTAAATATCAGGTAACCATCTGGACCTCATCTACACACGCTACTGCTCCACTGACAACACATTAGTTACTCCACTGCACACTTCAGACCACTTCCTCATCACTTCTTACCTCACACTAACTCCTGACATAGCACACACTCCCCCGCAGGTCACCTTTCACCGCAACCTATGCACTCTCTCTCCCTCTTGCCTTTCCTCAATGGTTTCATCTGCACTTCCTTCACCCTCTCAGTTTTCAGCACTGGACACAAACAGTGCTACTGACACTCTTTGCTCCACTCTAACATCTTGCTTAGACAACTTTTGCCCCCTTTCATCCAGACCAGCACGCTCTACCCCCTCTGCCCCCTGGCTGTCTGATGTTCTCCGTGAACATCGCACTAAACTAAGGGCTGCAGAGAGGAAGTGGCACAAATCAAAAAACCTTAGTGCGTATCAGTCACTCCTCTCTTCCTTCTCTGCAAATGTCTCCACTGCTAAAACAACATACTACCACAACAAAATCAACAACTGCTCAACCTTGCCAAGACAGAACTGCTCGTGGTCTCAGCCAATCAATCACTTCACCATAACTTCTCTGTAAAGCTGGGTTCTTCAACCATAACTCCTTCCAGGACAGCCAGGAACCTTGGAGTTGTGATCGATGATCAGTTAACCTTCACAGACCATATTGCTACAACTGCCCGGTCCTGCAGATTTGCCTTACACAACATCAGGAAGATTAGACCCTTCCTGTCAGAACAAGCCACACAACTCCTTGTCCAAGCTCTTGTTCTCTCCAGACTAGACTATTGTAATGCGCTCTTGGCAGGCCTTCCTGCAAGTACTATCAAGCCTCTGCAACTGATCCAGAATGCAGCAGCCAGAGTGGTCTTTAATGAACCGAAGAAAGCTCACGTTACCCCTCTCTTCATCACGTTACACTAGCTACCAATAGCCGCTCGCATCAAATTCAAGGTAATGATGTTTGCCTACAAGACAACAACTAATGCTGCACCAATATATCTAAACTCACTAGTTTACTCACTAAACTTATGCACCCTCCAGAAGCTTGCGTTCTGCAAGTGAACGACGCCTTGTGGTGCCATCACAAAGAGGTACCAAATCTCTCTCACAGACCTTTTCCTGGACTGTACCCAGCTGGTGGAATGACCTCCCGATCTCAATTCGAACAGCTGAGTCTTTAGCCATTTCCAAAAGTCATCTAAAGACACATCTTTTCCGCCAGCACCTGGCCAACTAATACTAACACCTACCTATTCTTAAAAAATAAAATAAAATAAAATAAAAATACTAGCTACGTGTACTGTGCTGGCCTAACTGAGACTTGTCATGGCACTTGTATACTGTTGCACTCTCGATGGTCTGATTGCTTCTATTGATCTCATTTATACGTCGCTTTGGATAAAAGTGTCTGCTAAATGATTAAATGTAATGTAATGTAAATGTAAATAAATTCAATGCACACAGACTGAAGTAGTTTAAGTCTTTGGTTCTTTTAATTGTGATGATTTTGGATCACATTTAACAAAAACCCAGCAATTCACTATCTCAACAAATTAGAATACTTCATAAGACCAATAAAAAAAAAAAAACATTTTTAGTGAATTGTTGGCCTTCTGGAAAGTATGTTCATTTACTGTATATGTACTCAATACTTGGTAGGGATTCCTTTTGCTTTAATTACTGCCTCAATTCGGCGTGGCATGGAGGTGATCAGTTTGTGGCACTGCTGAGGTGGTATGAAAGCCCAGGTTGCTTTGACAGTGGCCTTCAGCTCATCTGCATTTTTTGGTCTCTTGTTTCTCATTTTCCTCTTGACAATACCCGTTCCAGTTCAGGTCTGGTGAGGTTGCTGGCCAGTCAAGCACACCAACACCATGGTCATTTAACCAACTTTTGGTGCTTTTGGCAGTGTGGGCAGGTGCCAAATCCTACTGGAAAATAAAATTAGCATCTTTAAAAAGCTGGTCAGCAGAAGGAAGCATGAAGTGCTCCAAAATTTCTTGGTAAATGGGTGCAATGACTTTTCAAAAAACACAATGGACCAACACCAGCAGATGACATTGCATCCCAAATCATCACAGACTGTGGAAACTTAACACTGGACTTCAAGCAACTTGGGCTATGAGCTTCTCTACCCTTCCTCCAGACTCTAGGACCTTGGTTTCCAAATGAAATACAAAACTTGCTCTCATCTGAAAAGAGGACTTTGGACCACTGGGCAACAGTCCAGTTGTTCTTCTCCTTAGCCCAGGTAAGACGCCTCTGACGTTGTCTGTGGTTCAGGAGTGGCTTAACGAGAGGAACACGACAACTGTAGCCAAATTCCTTGACACGTCTGTGTGTGGTGGCTCTTGATGCCTTGACCCCAGCCTCAGTCCATTCCTTGTGAAGTTCACCCAAATTCTTCAATCGATTTTGCTTGACAATCCTCATAAGGCTGCGGTTCTCTCGGTTGGTTGTGCATCTTTTTCTTCCACACTTTTTCCTTCCACTCAACTTTCTGTTAACATGCTTGGATACAGCACTCTGTGAACAGCCAGCTTCTTTGGCAATGAATGTTTGTGGCTTACCCTCCTTGTGAAGGAAGGAAGGAAGGAAGGAAGCATTTATATAGCGCTTTTATTGTGTATTGCTGTACACCCAAAGCACTTTACAATCAAGTGGGGGGGGGGTCTCTCCTCAAACCACCACCAGTGTGCAGCATCCACTTGGATGATGCGACGGCAGCCACAGGACAACGGCGCCAGTGCGCTCACCACACACCAGCTACAGGTGGAGAGGAGAGAGTGAAGGGTGTCAATGATTGTCTTCTGGACAACTGTCAGATCAGCAGTCTTCCCCATGATTGTGTAGCCTATTGAACCAAACTGAGAGACCA